>NC_041230.1:30194812-30248457 GCF_002837175.3 Physeter macrocephalus
CAGCTCCAAATTCTAACTTGGGATGTTGCTTCTTATTTGGATGCCATCACTGAGTTCACCTTTTGCTTGAATTTTGTGAAAATCTCTAGCCTCTGTAATGGTGATGGTTGAATACATGAGGCCAAACTTTGAGAGCCAGTAAACTTTTAATTAATGAACAGATGCATGCATCAGACCTTTAAAGAACTCATAACTGTAGCTACACTTATAATGTACACTTACAATTTTTCAAGAACTATGCTAGACACATCAAATATATTTTCTCATTTAACCCTCGGAACAACTCTCAGTTTACAAATGGGAAAGTTGAAACACAAGAGAAGTCATGCCATTTTCCACAAGGTAATGTAGTAAAAGCCAAGCTGGATTTTGACCTCATGCCTGTATATTTGCAAAGCTCATGCTCTTTGCCTCCATGTCATGAACCCATGACTGTTGTATGGGTTCCATTTGACTGAAAGAAGCGTGAAATGTCTTCTAGCAAGAGATTCTCTTATTGAGAGCTCAAGAGTTAAATACTACAAAAGACAGATAATGCAGTGTGATTGTTTTCTCTCATCCAGGTTTTTATTTTTATAAATTTGCACTTACATTGAAATTTTAAGAAATTCAGTTTTTTTTTCCCTGAGCATTTTTGACTTCTGTCACATATTCTGTCTTTATTAATGTATCAAATTTCTTAAAGTTTTATTTTATGTAAATGCTTGAGATGAAAATACAACCAACCTAGGGTCTCCATAAACGTGTTTCCTCTTTTTTGAGGCCGTCACTCTTCCATTAAGACCCATGCCTGGCTTAAAGCACCATGGAAGGTAACACTTGCTCATTGTTCACTGTGCTCTTTCTGACCCACTTACTTTGTCCCATTCCCTTCACTGCTTTCTGACTTTTTCTCAAAGTTTCCTGATCGTGTTATTAGTTCTCACATTTCTTGCTTCTTCTCACCCTCAGACTTGACACTGTTTCCCTGGATACTGACTTCCTTCCCTCTAAACTGTAATTTGTGTTCACTCAGTGACACTTTCTCATACTTTCTTGGAAAAATAATCTTGGTGGCACATCAGTAGGTAACATTCCTACCAAGCTTTTGTCCTGGACCCTCAAAGAAAAGTCAGTCTGAAAAAAAGTAAAAAACAAAAAACAATTTTAAGCTTTAAGAAGGTAACTTCTTGTTATAATAACCTATAGTATAATAAGGAAAGAAACCAAACATCAAATTTGTATGTCAATTGGAATGTCAATAATAGAGCAGTTTTTTAAAAAATAATTTACTTATTTATTCATTCATTCGTTCATTTGTCTGTGCCAAGTCTTAGTTGCGGCACGTGAGATCTTTAGCTATGGCATGCAGGATCTTTTTAGTTGCGGCATGAGGAATCTTTAGTTGCAGCATGCGAACTCTTAGTTGTGGTATGTGGGATCTAGCTCCCTGACCAGGTATGGAACCCAGACCCCCTGTATTGGGAGCGTGGAGTCTTAGCCCAGTGGACCACCAGGGAAGTCTCTAGAGCAGTTTTTTTAAAAAAATTAATTAATTAATTTTAGTTTGGCTTAGTTGCTCTGCGGCATGTGGGATCTTTCTGGACCAGGGCTTGAACCCGTGTCCCCTGCATTGGCAGCGGATTCTTTGTATCTTTTTTTTTTTTTTTTTTTTTTTTTTTTGTGGTACGCGCCCAGCCGCTCCGCAGCATGTGGGATCTTCCCGGACCGGGGCACGAACCTGCGTCCCCTGCATCAGCAGATGGACTCTCAACCATTGGGCCACCGGGGAAGCCCCGGCAGCGGATTCTTAACCACTGTGCCACCAAGGAAGCCCGAGCAGTTTTTTAAGAAGCCAATATTTTGATTTCTCTTCTTAACATATCCATCAAATGATTATTAAGTATATACCTACGTATTCCAGTTACAGAGAACTCAGTACTTCCTGAGGCAGCCCAGTCCATTTTTATTCCACTCTTTTGGAATGTTCTTCCTCCTATTAAAATTATGTTTCATTGGTTTAAATTCTAAGCCATGCACCCACACAGAGCAAATCTATCCCCTCTTATAAGACAGGATTTCAACATTTATGGATAATTCTCACTATGCTAACTATCCCATTTATTTTTACCATTCCTTGTAGGAACTGGATTGGAAACTATCATGTGCTTGTCTCTTGTCTTGTTGGGGTAGAGGGACCCTACTTTTTCAATATTCGTTTTAAATGAACTAACATTTTAATCCCAGTGTGGTCTGCTCAGAAGAGAGTGGGACTGTTACCACTTTTGTTATAGACACTAAATATGTTTCTTCATTAGTAAATATGTATTAGACCTCTTTTGGTTGCAAGTTGTAAAACGATCTAACTAAAAAACTAACAAAAAAAAAAAACAACCAAGAAAGAAGAATTTATATTAGTTTACTGAGGTGTGCACAATTTGACTAGGCTTCAGGAAGATCTGGAGCCCAATGCAAATGCCTAAATATCTTGAACCTAACCCTTTTAAGTTCTGGCTGAAATAATAGAGTAAATAAGAGAGCAGAGCACAGTATATCCTGCTGACTCTTAAATATCTCTCCAAACTATCCCTAGCTCTTCATCTCCTGCTAACATACTTGTTGTGCCGACCTTTAGATTTCAAATGTGTTACAGCAATAACCTCAGAGGGAGTCTGTGGCCACAGCAGTTCATGGTATTACTATTGTAGATGCAACCTGGTTTCATAGAAAGTTAAGATTCTAAGCAAATTACCCCCCAGTCCTCGCAATATCAAAGAGGTTAGACTAATTATGGTGCATTCAATGATGAAACATAATGGGCCCTTCAAAGTCATGGTTGGAGAGTTTATAATGACATAGGAAAATGTTGATGATATAATTTCAGTAAAAATTGAAGGGCAAAAACTATATAACCTGTGTTATTCCAATTACATTAAAAACTAAGACTTCCATGTGGAAAATGAATAGAAGCTTAATAGTGATAATATCTAGACTGTAGATTATGAATGATTTGTAGTTTCCTGTGAACATCTTTCCACAATTTCTATGAGGAACATTATTAATTTTATAAAAAATAATATGTAAAAGCAAAAAATATAAATATAAAATTATTCAATTAAATAGGTATAAATTTTGATAATTGTGAAGATTGTGATAATTGTGATATATAATACATATAAAAGGCTTAAAAGAGTGGCCAAGGGCTTCCCTGGTGGTGCAGTGGTTGAGAGTCCGCCTCCCGATGCAGGAGACACGGGTTCGTGCCCCGGTCTGGGAGGATCCCACATGCCGCGGAGCGGCTGGGCCCGTGAGCCATGGCCGCTGAGCCTGCGCGTCCGGAGCCTGTGCTCCGCAACGGGAGAGGCCACAACAGTGAGAGGCCCGCGTACCGCAAAAAAAAAAAAAAAAAAAAAAAAAGGGTGGCCAGTTTTAGGTGCTCAGTAAGTTTCCTTTTCTGTTTATTTTCTATGTTCAGTGCTGAGCTCTTATATGAAAATAATTTGTCCGGATATTAAATACAGAGGCCAAATTGACATTGAATAAAATTTAAGTCAACAGAATCAAAATAAAGAGTGTTGGAAAGAGAAAATAAATAAGCTTTGTGGGTTGAAGTAGCCTCTGAGACAACGTTTAAACTCTAGGTTTTGTCTGATTCTGTGATCTACTCCAGAATCGTCCAATTAAATGTAGCATAATTAAGGGAGTATGCTACACATATTCATAATAGTGTATGTGTTTACATGTTCTCAAGGCTAATTGCCATTTCTGAACATCATTTAATATGCCAACACTCTTTAAAGAGGCCTTATAACTTCCCATGTGAACTTTTCCTGTTAGGACGAGACCAAATTATTAGTCTTCCTGATCTAAACTTATAGATGTAAATTTGAGAGTAAGGAAACAGTCTTCAATGTAAAGTAGAATTGAAATGCTTCCTCTTCAGTTTTCCTTTTTCCTGTTTTTTTTTTGTTGTTGTTGTTTTTTAAGTTGGAAACTCCTTGCTAGTTCATTGTTCTGTCAGAGGATTAAAAAAAATTATCCTTGGCTTTTGGTTAACAAGTCTTATGTTTGTGCTGAATCTTCCCCCACCTCTCCTCTGCACATCATTTTGCTTTCTTAGCTATGAGTTTGATGCCCTGAAAGCCTGCCTCAGTGTACCAATTATAAGCGTTTAAGATGAAACCAAGCCACAGATTATACAAATGAAAGGAGCAAAAATAGCAGTATTTTGTATAAACAAGGGCAGAGAGACAATTTGTTCTAGTCAAAGATAAAGTTAAACTCTACCCGAATTAACACGTGTCAAGCTAATCAGAGAAAATGTTGTTTCTCCAATGCTATTGTGCAAAAATAATTGAAATGACATTTCACAAAATCTAGCAGAGGTAAATTTTTTAAAAACAGGCTTACAAGCTTCCAGATACTTCAGCTCACCCTAACAGCTATTTGCTCTACTGAAATAATTGAAGAACATAGTTTCAAAATGTGTTCTTTCTGCTTGAGAGAATTAAGGCCATCTCTTGGGGTTCAAAGTAAACCCAGGTATGTTAAAGGGACCTCCTAAATCCCCTAGGCTGTCCTTTGAGAATCACCCAATGACACTTATTTTTTGTTCATTTCTATACCTTCATAGTATCTGTCAATGTGCTCATTGTAAAATCCATTTACCCGTCATCTGTTCTTGCATATTGTATATGAAATGTATTGGCAATGAATCAACTTTCTCAAAAGAAAATTGGTGAAAGTTTTATTCAGAAATTAATTTAGACTTTATTGGGGCAGTTAGCAAGTAGCAATATTAGAACAAAGATGAATAACGTATTCATTCGTTTTGTCCCTCATTCTGTCTAGTCTTCTCTGAGGTCAGTATTGCTCAAGGTTATAAAATGAAAGCTCTACAAATCACAATCACATAACTGTCAAGCACCTTATTAAATTTCATTCAGTTCTATACCAATTTTTAAGGGACCATCACTATCTTCCAATTTACACAAAGATTGAATAAAAACTGATCAAACGTTTATGGGATTGAATGGTCATCCTAAATTTGATCTGCTATTACTGGAGAGAATCCTAGGCCAAGAAGTTTATTTAGCCTCTTAGGTAGTAGGGCTCCATTGAAAGCTTGTGAACAGAGGACTGACATGATTACATCTGGCAGTGACATACAAAATTGATTTCTTGATCATTGCTTACATATTTTTTTTCTTTATTATAAAGGGATAAAGAGTATTGTAACAACCCAAAGCACACAGACTTGTTGGAAAGTTAAATCACTGTGGCAGACGTACATCCGGTCCTCTACATTTCCTAGGCATCCTTGGAGTTATATAACTTGTTCTGGCTGACAGTCTCTGAGTGACAAAGCCAACTCTGGGCTAAGGTGGGAAAGATCTGGGATGCCTCCTGCATCCTCTCTCCGGCTCAGTGGCAGCATTGGAGGCTATCAGCTGAGGTAGTGAGTCATGAGACGGGAGCTGCCGATAGCAACCACAAGGAGAGTTGCCCTGGAGCCTTGCCCAGCAATAAAAGGTAGAAGTTTGTTGAATTTTGCCACTGATGTTTCAGCATGGCCTAGTTTATCCTATTATAATGGTAAACAAGTATAAGAAAAGATACACAAGCTTATGATAATGGGAAAAAAGGCAAATTAAAACAATGAGATACCATTTCACCTATTATAGTTTCACTTATTGTTGAAAAAAAAAGAGAAGTCAGAAAATACCAAACTTTGATGAAGATGTGGACAAACACAAATCTTCTTGCATTGCTGGTAGAGATACTAAAAGATGATAAAGTAATTTTGGAGAGCAGTTTGGAAGTTAGTAATGAAATTAAGAAGGACATGATCTATGGACTAGGAATCTACCCCATTGAAAATGTCACAGAGGTCTATAAAGGGTATATGCCCAACATTGGCATACTGTCCCTTCTCCAAGTACTGCTAACATGGGTTTTCTGTTGATCTTTTTTAGATTTTAATTGGGTTTCAGAGGATTTGTGACAGTGAAAAATCTGAGGTAACCTATATGTCTATTTCTGGTAAAATAAGTAAACTATCACAATCAATGAATGGGATACATATAGTAAAACTTGGGGATAGATTTTAAATACATAGTTTTAAATTATAAATTAAGGAAGTTAAGCATCCGTTACATAAGCTGAAAACACAAAGACACATCAAATAACATATGTTTTACAAAGTTACATATATAGCCGAGACTGTGGGTAGGGAGGAGAAAGAAAATGGGCACTGAAGATAAAAGGGAAAATAAAAACAAAAATAAAGTAAAACAAGAGTAGGGCTTTGTATAGAACAATTGAGCATGTTTAATTCTGAGGCAATAAAGAACATTAAAAGAAAAAAAATTACCTGTACAATTCAAAAACCACCTTGAGACATACCCATTTTAATATATTTGTATCTCCCATACTCCACTTCCAAAAACCTTTAAGGATAGGTTCACCTTTGCATAAGCCTGTATTACCCGCATTGTAGGGACAATAGCTCTTATTATCAACATGACCTTGGTCAGGGATTCATAAAACATCAACTGAAAACTTCCCTAGACCACACCTGGTCCAAATAATAACCTCATTTACTTAACCTTGACTCAAAGAGCTGAACTCACTTTTTCGAACTAAAAGAAAAATTCAAGGGTCAGGGTCAGCACTGAACTTTGAAAGTTAGATCTCCCATTACCACTAATCAGCTCTTTTTCCATATCCGTGTCACACATAAGAGTGTGATGACTGCCTGAACGAGATCAAAATAAACATCATCAGTATGAATATTAGTCGGACTAATTTATGTTACACCAATTATGCTTGCCACTTGAAGAAATATATTTTAAGATGATTTTTCAAGTACCCAGGCAACATTTGCAGAAAAAACTGTGATGGTATTAGAGACTGAGCTGTTGATTACAAACAGGGTGAATTTTTGGCTTTATGTGATTTGTCTAAAGAGGCAGCAAAATGAGTTGAAGTAGAAACACGGGGCACTATGTGGGCCCTGTTCATCCTCATGGAATTTGATCCTTACCCTCAAATAAAAGGGAGCTGTTTAGCTGTCATTCCGTTTTGTCATTACATTGGTTCAAGCATAGGAAATGTAAATTATTAAGCAACTTAAAACATGTCCAATTATAACTGCACTCAAAAAAATTTTCTCCCTAAAAGGCACATCTACTGGGATTTTAATCAGAGATGACAGTCATTTTAATTGTAAACATTTTTTCATAGTATTCAATTTCTGGAATATCTTCAAGGAAATTGACATACTGTGTAGAGATGAGATAGATTGAAGGTTGGGAGCATCACCGCCTGAAACTGCTCTTCCCCCCAGATCTTCCATTGAAGGTCTATTCGATGATGGGCAGCGTGTTAGTAGGAAAAATTGTAATGTGCACTTAGTAGGTCAATTAAACATGCATATGCTTTTTAAGGATTTTTTTTTTTTTTTTTTTTTTTTTTTTTTTTTGTGGTATGCGGGCCTCCCTCTGTTGTGGCCTCTCCCGTTGCGGAGCACAGGCTCCGGACGCGCAGGCCCAGCGGCCACGGCTCACGGGCCCAGCCGCTCCGCGGCACGTGGGATCCTCCCAGACCGGGGCGCGAACCCGGTTCCCCTGCATCGGCAGGCGGACGCGCAACCACTGCGCCACCAGGGAAGCCCCTTTTAAGGATATTTTTAAATTTAATTTTAATTATATATATATATATTTATTTTTTATACAGCGGGTTCTTATTAGTCATCCACCTTATACACATCAGTGTATACATGTCAATCCCAATCGACCAATTCATCACACCCCCACCCCCACCCCCTGCCGCTTTCCCCACTTGGTTTCCATATATTTGTTCTCTACATCTGTGTCTCAATTTCTGCCCTGCAAGCCGGTTCGTCTGTACTATTTTTCTAGGTTCCACATATATGCATTAATATACGATATTTGTTTTTCTCTTTCTGACTTACTTCACTCTGTATGACAGACTCTAGGTCCATCCACCTCACTACAAATAACTCAATTTCGTTTCTTTTTAAGGTTGACTTCATTTTTGTGTGTGAATTTTTATTTTATATTGGAGTATAGTTGATTTACAGTGTTGTGTTAGTCTCAGGTGTACAGCAAAGTGACTCAGCTATACATATACATATATCCATTCTTTTTCAGATTCTTTTCCCGTATAGGTTATTACAGGATATTGAGTTCCCCGTGCTATACAGTGGGTCCTTACTGATTATCTGTTTTATATAATAGTAGTGTTAATTTGTTAATTTGTTATTTGTTAATCCCAAAGTCCTCATTTGCCTCCCCCTACCCTCCACTATCCCCTTTGGTAACCATAAGTTTGTTTTCGAGGTCTGTGAGCCTGTTTCTGTTTTGTAAATAAGTTCATTTGTGTCATTTTATTTTTAGATTCCACGTATAAGTGATATCTTAAGGATGTTATGTATGTGTAATCTCCATGTTTCCTATTAAACATTGCAAATATGTATTATTTTGAATAATAATACAGCCCTTACCAACTCAAGTCAAAGAATGAAAGCAAAATAACAATAGATAATAAAACACATTATAACTATATATATATATATATATATATATATTTTTTTTTTTTTTTTTGGTACGTGGGCCTCTCACTGTCGTGGCCTCTCCTGTTGCGGAGCACAGGCTCCGGACGCGCAGGCTCAGCGGCCATGGCCCACAGGCCCAGCCGCTTCGCGGCATGTGGGATCCTCTTGGATCAGGGCACGAACCCGCGTCCCTGCATCGGCAGGCGGACTCTCAACCACTGCGCCGCCAGGAAAGCCCTATAACAATATTTTGACTTTATAATATTGTAGTCTACATTCTGTTTCTTAGCATAACCTTTGATCTAGACTTTTACAGTCATATAATACCACAGAAATTAACATTTGTGTATGAAATAAATCTTTTTTGCTAGGAAATCCAGAAATAGAACACAATCGTTTAAAATCTTGTTGAATAGAATAACTTTTTTTTTTAAATGACAGTTTTTAACGTTGGTATCAGAGTGGGAAATTGGCACTTTTTGCAAAGCTGTCAGTATAATTCTTATGCCGAATAATCTATGTGAATTGAAAAGGTAATTTTTAAAAAAAACTATTTTATAGCTACCAGCTGTGTGACCTAGAGCATACATCACTTAATCTTTTTAAGTCATCTTTTAAAATCTTTTAAAATCTTTTTAGTTTTACAATACCATCACACCTAAGAGTTAACATTTTTTTTTGGCACTTATTATGGGGCTAGCATTATACTGAGAGGTTTACATGTCATACTACAACTGTATGAGGTAGGTACGATTAGCCTCTTTGAGTTTAAGCTTCTTAATCTGTAGAATGGGGATAATTGTCTAGAATTTCATGACTAGTAAGTGGCCAAGTCAGGAATTGAATTCAAGTCTGTTGTACCCTACAGTCTAGGGCACTTTTAACCCCATACAATACTTCCTCATGTCTATTTTCTCCCTTACCCTTCCATGGTGAGGGCCTCCCAACCCTGTGTATTCTGTGGACTGGTACTGGTGCATTCTTTCTTCTCCCTTCCCATATTTGTTTGAGAATCTTTCCAACATACTAATTTAGGTCAAGGACAACTAGATTTTCATACTGCTGCTTCCCTTTTTGATTTTCTGGAAGGAATAGAAAAAAAAAAGGTCTCTTCAGAACACATACCTTGGGGCTTCCCTGGTGGCTCAGTGGTTGGGGGTCCACCTGCCGATGCAGGGGACGCGGGTTCGTGCCCCGGTCCAGGAGGCTCCCACGTGCCGCGGAGTGGCTGGGCCCATGAGCCATGGCCGCTGAACCTGCGCGTCCGGAGCCTGTGCTCCGCAACGGGAGAGGCCACAACGGTGAGAGGCCCGCATACCGCGAAACAAACAAACAAACAAAACATATATCTTATTGTGTTGTTTTCTGCTTAAAGTCATTTAGTGGTTTCTGATTGCTCTCAGAATAGTCTAAATTGACTTACTAAGGTTTTCAAACTTTGCATGATCAGACCCCTGCCACCTCCCTGGCCTCAAACTTGCTCTTGTTCCATTGCTCCACACTTCTTGTTATAGGTCCTATAAAGCAGCGGTCCCCTACCTTTTTGGCACTGGGGGCTGGTTTCGTGGACAATTTTTCCATGGGCGGGGGCTGCGGGGGGATGGTTCAGGCGGCAATGCGAGCGATGGGGAGCAAGCAGCAGATGAAGCTTCGCTCACTCGCCCACTGCTCACCTCCTGTTGTGTGACCCGGTTCCTAACAGGCTGCGGACCGGTACCGCGGGGCTTGGGGACCCCTGCTATAAAGGAACACTTCTTTTGCTTGGAGAAGTTTTCCGCTACTTATCTATTAACTTTCTCAGGAAAGTGTTTCCTTCTCATATAGTCAACAGTTTCCTTGGTTAAATGCTCTAAGTGGTTCACTGTATTGCTTCATAGCATTTAACTCAGTTCATAATGTTTTCTGTACATTTTTTGACCATCACCCAAAGATTCACATTACCATTTAAGAGAAAAGGAGGGGTGACGTCAGCAAGATGGTGGAATTGGAATCCCTGGACCCTCCTTTCCCCCATGAACACATTGATTCAACAACAGTAAATGGACAAACCCCCTTATGAGAAATCCAGAAACAAATCAAGAGGCTCCTGCACCCTGGGTGAGTGCAAATCCAGCCACTTTGAAGCCAGTAGGAAAAGCTGAGAATCCTCTAACCATAATCCCTACCCCTGGCACAGCACCATACAATCAGAAGGAAACCCCTAGTGCCCACTTCTTTGTGGAGAGGGAAAGAGTTGGACGATGTGTCCAACACTCCAGCTTTTTGGGGGGGCTGCCCAGGGTACTGGCTTCTATCTCACCTGTGCTCTTGGAGCGCTCATGGGACCTGGCATATTCTAGGTGCCCTGGGGGCCAGTGGGAACAAAAATGGTGGTTTGAAGTAGCAGCAAGCAGTCACCATAGCCCCTCCCTCAGGCTCCACACAGAGCAAGCAGGTAAAAAACCCCAGATCCCAGCTTCTCCCTGGGGAAGGAATGAGTTGGACTGTGTATGGGTTTATAATATACATGTAAAAGTATAAAAATATGGTAACAATAGTGTAAAAGGGGAAGTGAAGAAATGAAAGTATACTATTGTAAGAATATTATATATAGAGAGAGTATAATATCACTTGCAGGTAAACTGTGATAAAGATGAATACCATAAACCTCAAAGCAATTTAAAAAACCCCCACTAAAATAACAAAACACAAAATTATGGCTAATAAAACAATAAAGGGGATAAAATAGATTAATAAAAATAATTTTTACAAAAGAAGGCAGAAAAAAGGAACATAAAAGATAAGACTGATAGAAAACAAATAGTAAGACTGAAACGGAATCATGTGAATAATAGCATTAGATGTAAATACTCTATCTCAAGTAACAAGTAGGTTAAAAGTAAAAGAATGGAAACATATACCATGCTAACATCGATTAAAAGAAATCTGGAGTGACTATTTTAATATCAGACAAAGTAAATTTCAGAGAAAAGACTTTACCAGGGTAAAAGGTGATTTCATAATGATAAAGGGGTCAGTTTATCAAGAGGACATAATAATTCTAAATGTTTATGCACCTAATAACAGATTTTCAGAATACATGTCACTACAAACTGATAGAATTGCAACTAATAGACAAATCCATAATTTTAGTTATAGATTTTAAAAAAATAAATAAATTTATTTATTTTTTGCTGCTTTGGGTCTTCATTGCTGCGCACGGGCTTTCTCTAGTTGTGAAAAGCGGGGGCTACTCTTCCTTGTGGTGCGCAGGCTTCTCATTGAAGTGGCTTCTCTTGTTGCAGAGCACAGGCTGTAGGTGTGCGGGCCTCAGTAGTTATGGCACACGGGCTTAGTTGCTCCCCGGCATGTGAGATCTTCCTGGACCAGTGATCGAACCCGTGTCCCCTGCATTGGCAGGCGGATTCTTAACCACTGCACCACCAGGGAAGTCCCTTAGTTATAGATTTGAATACATCTCTCTTAATACTTGATAGGAGAATAGACAGAAATCTGGTAAAGAAGACTCAAAATTAAGAGGTAAATTATTCCCAATTTATCTAATAGAGCCAATGCAGTCCCAGCCAAAACCCCCAGCAGTCTTTGTGTGTCAAAATAGACAAACTGATTCTAAAATTCACCTGGAAATGCAAAGGACTTAGCATAGCCAAAACGTTTTTGAGAAAGAGTAAAGTTGCAGGACTTATCCTACCTGATTTCAAGGCTTAATATAAAGTTGCATAATCAAGACAGTGTGATGATGGTTTCCCAAGTGTATACATATGTTAAAACTAATCAAATTGTACACTTTTAAATATGTGCAATTTACCGTATGTCAATTATACCTCAGTAAAGCTGTTAAAAGTGATTACTGCAAAGAAATCATGAATTTTAAGTTATATCAATAATGCAAGAAAAAAGCAAACACTAGAAAATGATAGAGCCACATTCCTTCCACCTCCAGTACAAGCCTGTTGGAGTACACAGTGAGGTAAAAAACAATAAGCTAATCAAGTCAAAGAAGAAGTAAACTGAAAAAAAAAAAAAAAAAAAAAAAATTTCTAGGAAACTACTTGGTATATGATTAACAGGTATGATTATTAATATACCACATTCTGTTTATTTTGCCTTGAGATATTGACTAAAGCTTGTATGAAATCATCCCCTTAGCAAGGTATTTGAAAATGATACATCCGAGACATGAAGTGAACCCTGTGTGATTAGTAAATGAACATCATGACTTATTTAGCAAGCTGATGATGCATTTTCTCCCCCTTTTAGAATTCTCTGTGTTGTGAGAGGTAGTTAGTTTAGTTATACTGGTGACTGAAACCCAGTGTTGAAATAAGTTCAATTAAGAGCCAGACCTTTGAATCATAGTGATACATTTTTAGTGACAATAACAAGGTTACTTGTTCCAATAATACATGAAATAATTATTTCTAAAAACATGGCTGATTTCATCCTTATTTCATGTTTTAAAAATATCTTTTTTTCTGGTATTTAAAATGTATATTAATGAGTAGACTTGCATATGCATAAAATTTATAAGTAAGTATACATATATTGGAAAAATCCAATGCAGGAACAAGCCTGTTGAGAATATTCAAGAAGTATGCAGACTGTCCAAGAGAATGCTACTGAATTCACAGAGAATTTATGAGTGTGTTTTTTGCACTTCACCCTACAGGGCTAGTTCAAGTTTGAGTTTAATAACATTGGAACTTGATAGTCCTGAAAATTACAGCATTTGGACATATTCTATTTTGTGTTTTATAGACAAGTTGCTGAGCTGACCTACAACTATTTAAACCCCAAAAGACTTCAAATTGCAGAGGAAATACTGGAAACTTTCTCTAGTCCTACTGAATGGTGAGGGGCATACAGAATGTGGAATTAAGATCATGCCTGTATCTTTTCAATACTTATTATTATATAAAGAGCAGTCAAAGCTTTAAAGAGGTCAAAGAACAATAGCCACACACCTAGGATTTACTAAAACCATCCAAAATTAAACTAATTTACTGTAGAGTTTATATTGTGATTGAGAAAATACTTGACTCGGTTTTTAAAAAAAATTGAGATTGAAATATAACATTATATTAGTTTCAGGTGTTCAACATAATAATTTGATATTTGTATATATTGTGAAATGATCACCATAGGAAGTCTAGTTAGCATCCATCACCACACATAATTACAAATTCTTTTCTTGTGATGAGAAATTTTAAGGTCTACTTTCTTTCTTCAAATATTTGATATAGTGTTAACTATAATAACCATGCTGTACATTACATCCCCATGACTTTGATTCAATATTAAGAAAAAAATCGTAACACAAAACTGTATAGTGCTTACGATTTCAACCATCTGTTTAAATACATTTTGATATCTTTCTAGTTTTGTTTTTAAACAAAGAATAGTTGCTTTCGGGATATGGATTTATATATTATTATTTTTCTCCTTTTAAAATTTATATATTTTACATAAAATTGACATGACTGTGTGTTAATTATTTGAAAAAGTTCACTGATAAACATATTTAGGTAGATTCATATATAATTTCTTACTCTTTACTTTTTATAAAATATATATTTAATGTGATTTTAGTTTTATAATTTAAAAAATAATTTACAAAATCAGAAATTAGAAACTCTCTTTTTCTAACCTATGAACAGGATCTTTAATTTTAAATAGAGAAATTTGTATCATAGGACAATGATATAGTGGGGGTATTTTGTATAAGATATTATTTGCATCTCTATAGGTAAGCTTTATTTTTCCTCATTAAAAAATATTTTTATATATAATATGGGGGAACTAACCTATACTTTCTTTCCTGTTCTTATTTGCTCTGTTTTAAAAATTGTCATGTTAGTGATGCAGGCTTTTTTTGGTAGTAGCTTTATTGAAGTATAAATAAATATAATAAACTACACATACCTAAGGTGTATACGTTTTGATGTATGCTACACCCAGGAAATCATCACCACAGTGAAGATCATGATCACATCCATTATCCCCCAAAAGTTTCCACATGCCCCTTTGTAATCCCGATCTCCCAAGCTTGCACAAACCTCCCCTTCACTCCAGCCATGTCTTAGGCAACCACTGATCTGCATCCTATCGATATGGATTATTTTAATATTTTCTATAATTTTACATTCATTGTAGTACATAATAATTTCTATTTGTGATCTGGCTTCTTTCATTCAACTTAGTTATTTTGAGATTCATTGATGTTTGTAGTGTTTATTAATAATTCATTTCTTTCTATTGCTGAGTAGTATTCCTTTGTATGATATACCAATTTATTCATTCATTTACCCATTGATGGACCTTTGGGTTGTTTCCAAGTTTTGACATTACAAATATATGTTATGAATATTTGTGCACAAGTCATTGTATGGACATATGCTTTCTTTCTCTTAGGTAAATAACTAGGAGAGGGGCTCCCCTGGTGGCGCAGTGGTTAAGAATCCGCCTGCCAATGCAGGGGACACGGGTTCGAGCTCTGGTCCGGGAAGATCCCACATGCCACGGAGCAACTAATAACCTGTGCACCACAACTACTGAGCCTGCGCTCTAGAGCCCGCAAGCCACAACTACTGAAGCCCGCATGCCTAGAGCCTGTGCTCCACAACAAGAGAAGCCACCACAATGAGAAACCCACACACCACAATGAAGAGTAGCCCTCGCTTGCCGCAACTAGAGAAAGCCTACGTGCAGCAGCAAAGACCCAATGCAGCCAAAAATAAATAAATAAATAACATAAATAAATTTATTTAAAAAAATAACTAGGAGAGGAATGGTTGGATCATATGGTAGGTTTAACTTTTTGAAGAAAATGCCCAACATTTTCGAAAGCAATTCTACCATTTTACTTTCCCATTAGCAATGTTTGAAAGTTCCAGTTCCTCCACATCTTTGCCAATACTTGGTATGGTCATTTAAAAAAAAACTAACCATTTAAATAGATTTGTTGTGGTTTTAATTTGCATTTTCCTAATGACTAATGTTGTTGAATTGTTTCATATACTTATTTGCCATTCATACATCTTCTCTGTTGAACCGTATGTTCAGATCTTTTGCTCATTTTTAAAAACTGGGTTGTTTGATTTCTTATTGTTGAATTTTGAGAGTTCTTAATATATTCCGAATAAGAGTCCCTTACCAGATATATGCTTTGCAAATGTTTTCTCTCAGTCTTTTGCTTGTCTTTTCATTGTCTTAAGAGCGTCTTTCAAGGAGGAGTAGTTTAAAATTTTAATGATGTCTGTGATAGTTAATTTGATGGGTCATCTTTACTAGACCATGGGGTGCCCAAATATTTGGACCCACATTATTAGGGGTGTGTCTGTGAGGATTTTTTCTTTTTTTGGCCGCACCACATAGCATGTGGGATCTTAGTTTCCCAACCAGGGATCTAACTGTGCCCATTGCAGTGGAAGCACAGTCTTAACCACTGTACCGCTAGGGAGGTCCTGTGTGAGGACGTGTTTAGATGAGATTAACATTTGAATCAGTTGACTAAGTAAAGCAGATTGCCCTTCCTAATTTGGATGGCCCTCATCCAATCAATTGAAAGCCTGAATAGAAGAAAAAAGCCCATCTCCTGCTCTAGTAAGAGGAAACTCCTGCCTGACTGCTTTGAGCTCGGACTTCAGTCTTTTCTGGTGTTGGACTCAAACAGAAACGTTGGCTCTTCTTTACTCTCAAGCCTGTTGGCTTTCGGACTGGAACTTACACCGTCACCTCTCTTGGTTCTCAGGAGTTTGGACTTAGACTAGAAGTACACATCCTGTGTCTCCAGCTTGCTGACTGCAGATCTTGAGACTTCTTAGCCTCCATAATTGCATGAGCCAATTCCTTACAATAAGTTTCTTCTCTCTCTCTCTCTCTCTCTCTCTCTCTCTACATCTTATTGGCTCTGTTTCTCTGGAGAATGCTGACTAGTAAGAAGTCCAATATATCACTTTTTTTAATGGACCATTATTTTGATGTCATATATTAGAAATTTCCCCCTAATTCAAATTACAAAAGTTTTCTGCCATGATTTATTCTAGAAATTTACAATTTTCAGTTTTTACAATGGGTCTATGACCCACTTTGAGTTAATTTTTCTATGTGATATGAGGATATATCAGATAATTTTTTTCTGCTTTTGCATATGGATATCCAATTGTTGCACCACCATCTGTTTAAAAGATTATTCTTTCTCTGCTGAATTGTCTTTGTGCCTTTGTTGAAAACCAGTTGTTTATGTATGTTTGAATATGATTTCTGAATTCGTTATTCTGTTAGGTTGATCTGTTTGTTAATTTTTTTTGGCAATAGCTCACTCTTGATTGCCATAGCTTTTGTAACAATAATGCTAATCCTCCAACTTTTTCCTTCTTTTTCAAAGTTGTTTTGGATATCCTTGGTCCTTTGTATTTCCGTATAAGTGTTAGAATCAGGTTGTCAATTTCTACCAAAAAAAGGTCTGTTTGGATTTTGATTGTGATTTTATGTGATTGGTTTGGGGAGAATTGATATTTTAATGATATTGAGTCTTCTGACTTATAATCACGGTTTATCAGTTCATTTATTTAGGTCTTCAGTTTCTCTCAACAGTGTTTTGTAGTTTTCTGTGTTCACATCTTGCACATACTTTATCCAGTTTGTCCCTAATAATTTAATATTTTTGATGCTATTGAAAATGATATATTAAAAAATTTCAACTTTCAATAGTTTGTTGCTGGTAAATTGAAATATAATTGATTTTTGTATGTTGATATTGTATCCTGCAACCTTTCTAAATCCACTTACCAGTTCTAGTTGCTTTATTGCACATTCCATTATGTTGTCTATGTTTTTTACATAGACAACCATGTCTTCTATGAATAAAGACTGTTTTACTTCTTTTGTTCCAAACTGGATACCCTTTATTTGTTTTCCTTGCCTTATTGCCCCGACCAGAGTCTCTAGTACATTGTTGACTAGAGCCGATGAGAATGGACATCCTCGTCTTGTTCCTGTTCTTAGGGGGAAGATATTCAGTCTCTTACCATTATTATTATTATTTTAAAAATTTGTTTTTAAAAATTTTATTTATTTTAGGCTGCGTTGGGTCTTCTTTGCTGCATGTGGGCTTTCTCTAGTTGCAGTGAGTTGCGGTGCACGGGCTTCTCATTGTCGTGGCTTCTCGTTGCGGAGCACGGGTCTAGGCATGCAGGCTTCAGTAGCTGTGACACACGGGCTCAGTAATTGTGGCTCGCAGGCTCTAGAGTGCAGGCTCAGTAGTTGTGGCTCTCCGTGGCATGTGGGATCTTCCTGGACCAGGGCTTGAACCCATGTCCCCTGCATCGGCAGGCGTATTCTCAACCCCTGCGCCACCAGGGAAGCCCTTTTACCATTATTTTTGATTGTAGCTGTACATTTTAGGTAGACTGCTTTTATTGCATTGAGAAAGTTCTCTTCTGTTTGTAGTTTGCTGAGAGTTTTGTTTTGTTTTTTTAAAATAAGGAATTAATGTTGGATTTTGTCAAATGTATTTTCTGTATCTACTGAGACAATCATATAGGTTTTTTTTTTTTTAGTGTGTTAATAAGGTGAATTACATTGATTTTTGAACTTTGAGCCAACCGTGCCTTTTTGGGATTAAACTCAAGTTGGTGATGATGTATTATCCTTGTAAATGTTGGAATTATTTTGCTAAAATTTTGCTTAGAATTTTTGTATTCATGATCATGAGAGTTATTGGCATATAGTTTTCTTGTAATATCTTTTATTTTTGTATTAGGATAATGCTAGTCTTGTGTAATGGTTTAGGAAGTATTCCCTCATTCTCAAATTTCTGCAAGAGTTGAGTAGAATTGGTATTATTTCTTTGTTAAATATTTGGCAGATTTCACCAGTGAAGCTATCTGGGCCTGGAATTTTTTTTTCTTTTTTTTTCTTTTGTGTGTGTGTGTGGAAAAGCTTTTAACTGCAGATACAATTTATTTAATAGATAAGGACTATTCAGGTTATTTCTTCTCAAATGAGTGGTATTTTGTGTCTTTCAAGAAATTTTTCCATTTCATCTAAGTTGTTAATTTATTGATATAAAATTATTCATGATGTTTCATTATCTTTAGAATCTGTAGTGATTTTACTTCTCTCATTCCTGATATAGGTAATTTGTTCTCTCTCTGTTTTTTGTGAAAAATCTTGGTAGAGGTTTATCAGTATTTTTGGTTTTCCCAAACAGCCCAGTTTTGGTTTTGTTGATTTTCTCTCTTGTTTTTTTATTTCACTGACTTCCACTATTTTTTTTTTAATAGTAATCTTTTATTTATTTATATATTTATTTTTGGCTGTGTTGGGTCTTCGTTTCTGTGCGTGGGCTTTCTCTAGTTGTGGCAAGCGGGGCCCATCTTCATCGCGGTGTGCGGGCCTCTCACTATCCCGGCCTCTCTTGTTGCAGAGCACAGGCTCCAGACGCGCAGGCTCAGTAGTTGTGGCTCACGGGCCTAGTTGCTCCACGGCATGTGGGATCTTCCTAGACCAGGGCTTGAAACCGTGTCCCCTGTATTGGCAGGCAGATTCTCAACCACTGCGCCACCAAGAAAGCCCCGCTGACTTCCACTTTAATCTTAATAATTTTGTCTCTTTTGCTAACTTTGGGTTTAATTTGATCTTTTTCTCATTTCTCAAGATGGATGCTACGGTCATTGATTTGAGACCTTTCTCCCCATCCTCCTTCTTGTTCTCTTCCTCCTCCTCCTTTTTAAAAAAACATAGGTGTTCAGTGCTATAAATTTCATCCCCACTGCTGCTTTGAAAACATCCTTAAAATTTTAATATTCTGTACTTTTATGTTTACTCAATTGAAAAACTTTCTAATTTTTCTGTTAATTTTTTCTTTGATTTATGAGTTATTTGTAAGGCTATTATTTCATTTCCAAATATTTTGGGATTTTCTAGAGATATTTCTTTTGATTTCTATTTTAATTTCATTATGTACAGAGACTATAGTTTGTATGTCCTGAATTATTTTACATTTACTGAGACTTAATTTATGGCCCAGATTATGCTCTGTCTTTGCAATATTCCATGTGCACTTGAAAAGACTGTGTATTCTGCTGTTACTGGGAGGAATGTTCTGTAAATGTCAATTAAGTCAAATTTGTTTGTGGTTTTCAAGACATATATATCTTTACTAATATTCTGTCTACTTGTTCTATTAATTATATCTGATTGTAGTTGTGGATTTTTCTACTTTTACTTGAAGTTTTAACATTTATTTTTGCTTCATGTATTTTGAAGCTCTATTATTAGGTGTGTAAATGTTTATGAGTTTTAAATCTTTTGCTTGCAATGGACACCATTTTTGCATGTGTCTTAGTAACAAAATGTAACACAGCTTAATCTTCTTGGATAAATCTTCATTTCATAGGCCCAATAATGCATTTCTTTTTTTTTTTTTTTTTTTTTTTTGTGTGGTATGCGGGCCTCCCTCTGTTGTGGCCTCTCCCGTTGCGGAGCACAGGCTCCGGACGCGCAGGCTCAGCGGCCATGGCTCACGGGCCCAGCCGCTCCGTGGCATGTGGGATCCTCCCAGACCGGGGCGCGAACCCGGTTCCCCTGCATCGGCAGGCAGACGCGCAACCACTGCGCCACCAGGGAAGCCCTGCATTTCTTTTTGTTTGGAAGGAAAATATGATTACATCTCTTGCTATGATTATTTGTTTCACTAACATCAAACATATACTCTGTTTCTGGTACTGTGTTTCTGTGACTTTCTGTGTATTCAATTCAATGCTAAATTATAACAATTTTCAAAGATATTTTACATGGCAGTTAAACTTCACACATGTAGTTTCAACAGTATACAAACTCCAATGAAGAAATAACAACATGAGCAGATATGACCAAGTTTGAGCATGTCCAGGCAATGCCAGTTATATCTGATTGCAGTCTCAATGACACTAAGTGTAACACACACTTTGATGTTAAAATGTGAAAAAAACACAACTCTTAAAGTCTAAGAATATGGTATATATTAGATAAGAAGTATAGGATTCTATTCAGTGATGGAAGAAACAGCTAAGATTACTGCCTCCACTGACCTTACATTCTAGTATGTAAAGGCCAATATGAAACGAGTACAAAATAAGCAAGGTAATTCTTGCCCATGGTATATACTATGAAAAAAGAAAGAATGATGTATTGGCCTTTCTGAAGATGTCATGAGTGAGATGAATGACATTGACAGCTGAATAGTGAGAAGAAACCATTGGGGGATGACCCAGGGGAGGAGCATTTGAGTGAGAGCAAGTGGAAAGCATTTTGGTCAGGAATGCACTTGATATTAGAGAAACATAATGAAAACCAATGTGGCTGGTGTTCAGTGGTTAAGGTAATCATGGTACCAAGTGAAGGTAGACAGTGGTTGATGGGGGCTATTTTTGCATCAGTTTCTCTAAAGTTGAGCCAGGTTAAGTATTCCTTTAGTACATTACAGTGAACACATTACAACTCATGGATCAGTTTCAGTTCAACCCTGTTTGGGGAATAAAAGCAGAAGAAAATAAGTTGAGCCTCCCAGGGTGCTTAACATCTGTACTACATGTAATTTAGCACTTGGATATATGTTTCCATGTGTTACTTGCAAATTGTATCATCTGTTTAAGCCTTTTCACTCTGAGGGGAAAGAGCCATGTTATATTGGTTTGATTAATACTACAGGGCTTCTCAAAACGATGGTTATAGTTGGGGGAAGCGGGGGGTAGGAGAGGGTTGATGCAAAATCAGCAGGTTTCCTGGCAATTATATTAACCTGTTAGCACTTAGAAGGAGTATAATTGGAACATCTTTCTGGAGGGAAATCAGGAAGTATGTATCAACAAATCTAAGATTTTTGAAAGTTTTTCATCTAAGAAAGTATATGAAAGAAATGATCAGGGCACAGATGCTTTAACAAGGATGCTCACTGAACTTTTTTTTAATAACAGCAAAAAAATTTGTCAGTAAGTTAATGTTGGAAAACAGTCACCATAGAATATTATATAGAAATATTATGTAGTTGTGATATAGATTTATGCTTCTTGACCTGAAAAAAATGTCTAAAATACTTTAAGTGAAAAATTGGGGATAGACCGAGTATAATCCCCATGTTGGTAAATAACAAATTTGTATATGTATAAATAGAAAAAGAAAACAATGTCAGTCCATATACAAAATTGGAAACAGTGGTTTTTTCTTTGTAATGGGGTTATGGGTAGGTTCCCTTTTATCTTTACACAGTTTTGTATTGTCTGAGTATTTTACAATGAGCATACATTTTGTATATTAAATAATTAGGAAAAAACCCTGTTTCTATTTTGGAAGAAAAATAAGGGTAGGTAAACTGCTAAAGGAGCTGACTTAAAGAGTAAAAAGAAGTAAAGCTAAGGCTAGACACTTTCTGTGATGCCGTTGCTCATGTTTCTGCTTCTGGGGCCTGAGGCAGGACAAGAAGTTAGGAAGGAAAGATGAATGAGAAACAGGTAAGGGGAATGATCAAGAACAAACAGGAATCTGCAAGTACAAGCAGAAACCCATGAGGATGGACTGAAATCCAAGCCTCCAACTCCAACACTGGGGGTGACCTATCAGAACATGGTGCCTTTCATCAAAAAGCTAAACACACACCTGACCCAAGAGTCAGATAAAAATGAGATCTATTGGACAAGATGAGCTGGAAGAGTTATTGACCTAGTTGCTTCACCAACCTACCAGGTTGAGCCAGCAGATAAATAGCAGCATGTGTGAGCTGCCATGACTCCGGGTGTTTAGCATCAGCCTCTGAGTGTAAAAAGAACATGGCTGATGCTTCATTTTTGCTTCCCAAATCTTGTATAAAATGTTTTTCACGTTCCACACTTAACCTGTGCAGAAAAGTATCAACATTCTTTTGGGGTCAAACCTAAAGGATTCTACCTGTGCATTATTTGTATGCACCTTCTTTTATATAAGGGTTAGACTCCTAAAAAGATTTTTTAAAAATAAAACTTATATAAAAATTGAAAAAAAGGGCTTCTCTGGTGGCACAGTGGTTGAGAGTCCGCCTGCCGATGCAGGGGACATGGGTTTGTGCCCCGGTCCGGGAGGATCCCACATGCCGCAGAGCGGCTGGGCCCGTGAGCCACGGCCGCTGAGCCTGTGCGTCCAGAGCCTGTGCTCTGCAACGGAAGAGGCCACAACAGTGAGAGGCCTGCGTACCACAACAACAACCAAAAAAAATTGAAAAAATTGAAAAAAAAAGAAGTAAAGCTAAGAACATATTTGGGTCTAGTTCAGAAGAAAGTGGTTTTTGGCATCATGCCTGACACATAATAGATAATAAATAGTAAGTGGTTGTTATGAGGTGAATTTTGTCCCCTTGCCCCAAATTCATTTGTTGAAGTCCCAACACTCAGTACTTCAGAATGTACCTGTAGTTGGAGAGAAGGTCTTTAAAGAGGTGATTAAGTTAAAATGAGGCCATTACGATGAGGCCCTAATCTGATATGATTGGTGTCCTTTTAAGAAGAGGAAGGGACAGCAGGGAGGCACACACGCAAAGAAAAGATCATGTGAGGGCACGGTAAGAAGGTGCCATCTACATTCCAAGAAGAGAGGCCTAAGGAGGTACCAAACCTGTTGACACCCTGATCTTGGCCTTCTATCCTCCAGAACTGTGAGAAGATACATTTCTGTTGTTTAAACTACCCAATCTGTGGTACTTTGTTACGGCAGCCCTAACAAACTAATGCAGTGTTCAAAAATGATGGCTGCTTATATTGATAAGAGTTATCAAATGTCAGGTACTACCCTGAGTACTTTACATGTAGTGTCTTATTTAGTCATCACAAAATCTTATGTTAGATGCTGCAGTTCATGCACACTTTGCAAATTAAGCAGTGGAGGTTTAAGAATCTTAATTCATTGCATAGCTAGTAAAGTGGTAGAACAAGTTTTGTTTTAAATACATTTATTTATTTTTGGCTGTGTTGGGTCTTCGTTGCTGCCCATGGGCTTTCTCTAGTTGCGGCGAGCGAGGGCTACTCTTGTTGCAGTGTGCGGGCTTCTCGTTGCAGTGGCTTTTCTTGTTATGGAGCATGGGCTCTAGGCACGCGGGCTTCAATAGTTGTTGTGCACGGGCTTAATTGCTCCGAGACATGTGGGATCTTCCCAGATCAGGACTCGAACCCGTGTTCCCTGCATTGGCAGGTGGATTCTTAACCACTGCACCACCAGGGAAGTCCCAGAACTAGGTTTTGAATGTAGGTTGTCTGATGCTATAACCCCTGCTCTCAAGGGCTGCACTAATATTAGTATAACTATATAGCAGTGTGCAAAGTTAGGGTCCAAGGAAGCTGACATGGAAAAACCAATAAATAATCTGGCACATTAGTCCAACTACAGATAATACAACACAGTACGGCTGTTTTCATATATTGTACACGATTTTTGTATCCTTTTTTGTTGAATTAAAAAATCCTCCTCTTTATTTTTTAATTTTTTGCCTTAATTCTGCCGTTATTTGCCAGCTGTTAGCCATTCAGGTTTCTAAACCAACAGACTTCATATTTATGTTTTTATAGTTATGAAATATTTCAAATATAGACAAAATCAAAATAATATATTTGACATTCCTATACCCACAGCCCAGCTTTACCAAATTTAACTTTTGCCACAATTATTTCAGTTAAAAAAAAAAAAAACCCAAACAAAAACTCTCCTAAATTGTATTTTCCTCCCCTCCGTAACCTTCCCAGAGGTTCTTCTGTCTTGAGCTTTGTATAGATTATTTCCATAAATATTTATGTACTTTTATTCATAGCTTATAAAAAATCCTCCTCTTTATAATAAGGTAAAGATACTTCATGATATTTTGAATCTCTGGGGGTATAATCCCATATAGCTCAATGAAAATAATTAACTTCTCCAACTGTGTCCAGGTCTCTTGGAAACTAAACGGAGACCAAGAATAAAAAAGGAAGTTATCATTTGGAATCTGAAGCCCTTAAATAGCCAGTGCCCCTTGACAGGTCAGGTCGCCCTTTATTTTGGGTGTTCTTTCATGTACTCTTCAAATCAACCTTTTGAGGAAAGGCCTACTGTCGGTGAAAAAAGTTAAGTTCTGAGAGATTAAGCAACTTCTTTAAACTCACAGGTCTGAGAAGTGCTCCGATGTCTTCTCACTCCTGTGACATGATTGAAGAGGGTCCTGCTCATCAGGGGAATTAACCCTTTCTCTGTAACCATTCATTTATATTTATTTCACGTTCACTCTATAGACGACTTTGGGATTTGACTGTATAGAAGAAAATCTGTGACCTCAAGGAGTTTTGAACTTCAGATAATTAAGACTTGGAAAATTTAATTTCCCAAAATAACTTATTGGAGACTAACTGGGAAAAATATGGGAGGAAATCACTCTTGTAATCCAAGGGTTCCAAAACAATACTAACATTTAATCATTTAGTGAATGTTTACTATGTGCCATGCACCATGAAATATATTATCTTACTTAATCCTCAGGAATTGTTGTGAGACAAGCATTACTATTATGTTCAGTTTCTACACTAGGAAACTAATTCCTGGAGAGAGCAGGGAAAGTGTGCAAATAGAACGTGGTGAGTACCGGATTGTAGCCCAGGTGCTTTACAAACACCCTGTATCACCCTGGGACCTAAACTAGAAGAATTGGGATTTTGATTTCTTGTGTCGTCTTCCTGCCATCAATATGAGCCAATCATTTGTTGTCTCCTTTATATACTGGGAGGTAGTAGAAGCTGCAGTACAGCACAGACCCACCCCCTGCTTTAGAATGAGGCATTCATTTCTCTAGATGATGGGAAGGTTGGCTGCTAACAAGAGTTCAGAGCTGAATCCGTCTCTGGGAATTTCCCTTAGCCAAGGGAGTGGTCCTTCTCCGATGACTAGTTGATACAGCGTTCAAGAAGAACAGGATAACTCTGAGGAGCCGTGCAGAGCTTCCTCTAGGGTTGGCTGAGGCTTCTTTGTGGTTTTTCTGACCCAGTCTTGCTTCTCCCATCCTCTTACAAGTGTTGTTCCTGAGACTGCTTTCCCAAACACCTTGCACTCCAATGTCTGCCTCAAAGTGTAGTTCCTAGGGAAACTGATCTAAGTCAGATGCAAAGTAAAGTTTTATTTCATTCATTCATTCCTTCTCCAGATAGTATTAAACACCTAATATTTGCCAGGCAGTATTCAAGGTCTTGAGAATATATTGGGATTTTGGGGATTTCTGAAAGCAAAATCCCTGTGGAGCTCCTTACTGCTTTTACTTAAAAATAAAAGTGCTTTAGGCTAGGAGGAAGGCTTAGCACTTTATCATCATTAAGTGTTCTTTAATTTTTTTATGACTAAATTATAAAAGTTACCCCAGTCAGTATAAATCCTGATTTGGGTTACAGCATCTCCCACCTCAAATTATTAAAATAACTTCTTCCTAGGTCTTTCTAACTAAAATCCCTTGTCTCACCTTGTCCCTAGTTTTCTTCTTGAAAAGCAAATCTGATCATTTAAAGCATTTGATATGATGTAACTTTCTTAGTGTGGCAAGCAGGCTCTTTACCAACTGGCTCCATGCAATTTTTTCAGCTTAAACTCCCATCACTACTCCCCTATAATTTAACTTCTTTCCATCAGGCCTCACTGATACTTCTTTTCCTTTACTATACAGAAATAATTGCTCTGGTCACATTATTTCATATTCTTGAGGCATTGTATATCATTCCGTCCTCCTGAAAGGCCACTTCATCTCCCAGGTCATCTGTAGCCCCCATCAACACTTCCATTTATTAATCTTCTGGCTTGAATGTTACCTCTTAAGTTTTCATGTTTAATTATCTTCCCTCCCCCACGTAATATCAACCAAATACAGTAGGTTGATTCCTTCCTTTTTCTATCCTCCCATGACATTTTGTGTACCCATCCTTTGTCCAGTTCACCAGTTTGCACTGCAATTTCTTATTTGTGTCCTTTGAAGAATTGTTACATCCTTGAAAGCAACGACTATCTTATCTTTATATCTCCAGAATTTTACAGTGTGTGTACAGCAGAAACTGGATGTATTGCAGTAGAATGCATATCTTGTTTTTCTGCTTGACTGTCGGAGATACAGCATTAGCATTCCATTCCACTGGATTTCGTTTACACAATGAAAGTAATATTTTCATATTAGTTTGTATTAGTTCCTCTAGGGTAAATTTCAACTGAGGAGAAACGGATACATGGTGGCGCTGTTAATGCCTTTTCTTTATTTAAGTGATCTATTTCTTTGTTTTTGCTGCTATTTACCATTGTATTTTTGCACTGACTTAGTTCATAATGCAGATCTCTTCAGTCAGTAGATACGCTTGGAATAGTTAGTGTCTGTTACGCTCTTTGAATACCTTTTCATCACCCAGCCTTCTGCCTAACAAGTACTGTAGCAGGGACTTGAGGGCTTCTGCTGGGAGGGAGGAGCCGCAAGGAGAAGGATGAGGTATTATGGAGAGCAGGAGAAGGAAAAGCAGGAAACCTTGTTCAGTTTGGAAGAAGTCCTCTTTACCATAAATAGTAGCAGTTTAATTTTTAAGGATTTTTTTCTACCTGGCCAATAACTGTATATATGAAATAGGTGCCAGTATGCAGGAACAGGAATATTTTAGCTCTGTCCCTTCACTTCTGCTCCTTTTCACTTAAAATTGGGCAACTGGTGGATCATTAAACCCACTAGGATTCTCTCCCCGCTTTGCATCTACCTCTTCCTGTTCTCCCAGACACATGCACCTAAAATACTCTCCTATTCAGTCCTCAAATGTCACCTCTTCTATTTTGTTTTCTTGACTTCCCTTACATCAGCTCTTTATTTTTTCTTCTGTGATGTCAGGTTAGGTTGTTTGCATCCATACTATTATTCTGGCAATGACATTTAATTATTTGCTTGTGTGTCTGCAAAAAAGAGGCTCCAGTGACTCCAAAAAGAGGACAAGTCTTACACACCTTGGCATTCTCAGAAGTTGCATGGTGAATGGGCCAAAGTAGTAATTAGGAAAAATATGTTCTGTATAAATGATTAAATGATTCAGAAGAAATATTTATTGAGGATTTTTTTTGCATATTACCTAACACAACTCTTCTAAAATGTTCACCTACTTCAACAATAACTTGGTTTCACTCAAGAATATGATAAAAAGACTAGTACATGGCAAAGAAAGTTTAGAATTAGAAATACCAGCAATATACTTTTTGTTTGTTTGTCTTTCTCTCAGACATGAAAAGTTTTTATGATTTAAACCAGAAAACTTTACCCCTGAGTCTAAGTGACTGTTATTAGATGTGGCATGAGCCTTTAGTATGTTGAGTATTTAGGAAACCAGAGCTAGTGTGTGATTTTAAAATGTCAATAATGGAAAGCTGATGGAATCATACTCCTCATGGAAGTAAGTGGTCCAAGTGTGCACAACAGTCAGATGTTAAGACTGGCTCAGGTGGATATATATTGATTATGTTTTGTGTATATTTAATGAGTTTTGTGATTGATCATTATTGTGCTACTATGTCCATTACTTCTGTAAAAATATTGGCTAAGAACTAGCCTAACCTGGTGTATACCTGCTCTTTCTAAAATTTATCTCTATATACTTTTCAGTATTATGGATTTGTTATTTTGAGGAGGGAAGAACATGTTGGTTAAACTTATAAATAATCCCTTTGCCTAAACCATTTACTAAATGCAAAAATGGACCCTAGTGGCACATATGAATGTTGGACGATGTGGGCAGATAAGCCTTCTTCCAAACAAAAGTTGAGTACTCACCAATTATACTAATTAGAGTCCAGCTTCTATACTAGCTTCTTCTTAAGTGGAAAACCATTTCTGTTAATCTCTTCCATTGAGTTAAAAAACAATCAAATAGAATTTCCTGAATATTTGAAGTAGTACCTTTTAAGAACAGGTTTGAAACCTGAATGCCCTGGAACTAAGCAGAGTATAAGGCATTGAAGCTAGGAAAAGTGTAATTCTGACGTGTGGTCCTACTTGAGGCATGCTGAACTCAAGAGGTGTTTAGGGAATTGTAAACCAAAATGTTCCATCTTTAGTACTCAGGCAGGGTTAATGGAAGGAAAGTGTCATAGTTGCAGCTACAGTGGCTGGTCCCTAAAGTCTGCTTTAGGTTACAATGTCATCCACTCTGGTCTCCTAGGAGGTTTGCAATTGACAAGGCGATAAGAATCAATCTTGGGGAGGAAACAAGCTGTGGACTAAGAAACAGAAGGCACCAACAAGCTGGTTTGGCTCAAAGGAGGAATATTCTCTCTTAAAAATATCACTATCATGACACTTACAACTGCTTTTTTGGGTGATTATTTATTTACAGTTTTGTTTCTCCAGTAATAGACAGTGAATTCCTAGAGGATCAACTTTGTATCTTCAGTGGCAAGGACCCTTTTTGGAACACACACACACACACACACACACACACAGAGGGAGAGAGAGAGAGAGAGCTAGAGAGAGAGGAAAATAATTTGTATTCTTTGAATCCTACATTGATTTGACAGGTAATTAATTATTGTAGAAGGGAGGCAAGGAGGGAGGAAGGAAAGAAACTTTGTTTTTAATCTTGACTTTCCCATTAATCTTGACTTAATCTTGATTTCTCCTTGGGAAAGTCAACTCCTGCATTTCAGATTCTTCATCTGCAAAATGGTTAGAAAAGACTAGATATGTTTTCTAAATATTTTCCAGAATTAATATTTATGGTTAATTTGAAGTGTTTGTAACAAAGAGAATATTATAGAATGCACGTGCTGGGGAAGCATTTTGTGTAATCAAATGTCAAGGAAGTAAACCTTACCAGTATTCACTGCTGTTTCCAGACTTACTTATTTTCAGCCTTCAGTGCCAACACAAGAGTTGCTGTCTTGCTCACTCATATTACTGGGCTGTCTGAGCGGAATGGAACAGAGGAGGGCAATTCAGAGAAAGGCCTTCCTTCTGTTTGTAAGAAAACTCGCAAGCAATGTCCAGCCAAGGTATCTGCGTCTTCAACATTGCTACCCCTTTTTAGGGGATAAGGAATTGTTTCATGGATGGGCTTCAGAATCACAAAGAAATTTGGCCCTATCATTTATAACCATGTGACACTGGGCAAGTCACTTGACATTTCTAAATCAAATGTGTAAAGTATTTGTAAACTTTAAGGAACTGTACAAAAGTTGAAAGTCTTGATGATGATGATTATGGATGTTAGTTATTATTATAATTACTTCATCTCTTAATTGGGGATGCTTAGTCCATTATCATTATTCTCTGGGCAGGAGGTCATAAAGGATTTTACTAATGCATTATCAATATTTTTTTTAATCTTGTGATTAACCCAACTTCATGCAGGAAGAGAGGATGCTACAGTTGATAGCATAGGAACTTTGGAGTTATACAGATCTGAAATAAATATCAACTCAGTCCATTAGTGTATATTAGATGTTGGCAAATCAATAAACATCCTAAACCTCAGTTTTCTCCATGCAAAATGGTATTTATATTTCACTATCAGGGTAGTTTGTAGGATTGACTAAGAAAGCACATGGTCAGCTTCTTCTAGTAGAGAATTGGGAACAAAGCAGATATTCATTCATGCAACCAAAATTGATTGAAATACCTGTTATATTTTGACAATAAAATAATTAACAAAATATCATTTTTATTCTCACAAATGTTACTGTTTAGTTAGTTCCTTTAGTTCCCTGTTTCCTAACTAAGAAAGAACACATACTCAAGCGAATGTATATTAGGATGGGTGAACATTGCCAAGGATAGCATGGATTTGTCAGTCGAGAATAGTGGTCTCTGTCGTGGGTATGGACTGGGGCAAAAAAGAACCTGATGACAAAAGGGGCAGATAGGGTTGAATAGCAGCCTAATTCAGTCTTCACATTGTGGTCCCAATAATATTATTTGAAAATAATAAAAATTCATTAAGTAAGTCTCTTAACTAAACTCAGTTATTTAAAGGTAGTGACATTCCCTAAATATCTTTTTAGCTTTTCCATGCCTTGCACAAGGCCTGAAGTGCAGGAGACACTCACCACTTGCTGAGCATCTTTAATAGGTATTTGCTCATTTAGTTATCTCAGCAGACTTATTTGTAAGTAGCATTTGTAAGCATTCCCACTGTGCAGATGGGGAAATTTGAGAAATTAAGCAGTTTACTCAGGGTTAGACATTTAAGTAGCTCATGTGGAATTGAACTCAGGTCTCTGGCTTAAAAAAAGTTATCCGACTGCACTTTGTCAAACAATTACAACAACAAAAAAAATTAAAATGAATAAAAGAAGTATTAATTTCCTTTATTGTGGTGAAAAAGAGAACTTCCTTGTGCCCTGAAGATGATAATGTGCACAGTTTATCTTTTTGAATATTTCTATGAAACTATGGTGAACAGTTGCTTGTCAAGGGATAATGAACCCTTCACAAATCCAGAATTTTCTACCAGCTACTGAGTAAAATTATCAGTTGGTCACTGCTTAAGTTGTTAAATGTTTATTTACTTGAATCTATTTTCTGTCTAAATTATTTTCATAAGTTGGCATGCTATTATTTGCCCAAATTGTTTCAGTAGGAGATCTTTGGTGTTTTTCTTAGTAATACCAACATTTTGCATAGAACCTGTGAATTCTGAGTAGGTATCTCTGAATGCTTTGAAAACTGATTTGTGTGGCTAATTTAGCCACATGAATAAAGGATGAGAAAGTCTGTGAGTTATGATTGTATAAGTGTGTTCTCTCAATTGTTTAAATAATCCTGTCATGACCATAATGACAGGAACCTTGCTTAAAGTCCCTTATATCATCTGTCAGGATATGAGATAAGTAAAATGTGCAGAAGGTAAAGAATGCAACTCAAGCCTGTTCCCTTCATTCAGAAAAGGAATTACAGGAAAATGTTCTAGAAGTTTTCTTCATGGAGATAGGAAATTGTCTTGACATATACTCATAGAGAAGTAGAAACCTCTAGAAATATAGCTTTTAGAGATTTTTCCTTCCTTGTGAGTTTTGGTACAGGTAAGTTGTAGAAATATGTTATTACCAGTTGGAAGTTTGGCTCGAACCACAAATTTTAACTCTTCTTGGAGGACTCCTTTTACCTAGACAAGTTATATCCCTATGCCCTACTGCAGCAAAAACACATACTTTGGCTCGTATCATTCAGGTATGAGCATGGCCACCTGAGGAAAGAAGGAAAACGGTTCAAACGTGAAGCTAGCATGGTGTGGTGGCCCTGGCTGCATGCCCGGGGTGGCTCTCAATATTTCCTAGGCCCATTTCCGTTAGCCACATCTGTGAAGAGGCAGTATTCAATGTGTATGCTTGATCTTTTCACTTCTTTGAAATTCTCAGTCTCTCAGTCTGTGACATGTTACATTATCCTGGAGTTTGGCCAATCCACATCAGCATCCTTACAAATGTAGGGAAGGAGAATGGGACCAAGAGGAGCCCACAGCTCCATTTAGATGCTTACACAGCTCACCAGGATTTTGTTACAAACATGTGATAGGTGAACAAGTTCATATTAAACAGCCCACTGTGTGGCATTTTTGCAAGTACCTTATAAAATTGATTATTATAAAAAATCCTAGCCTGTTACTAGCCTAATTATAATTCTTTAAATTTGAGTTATAGGGAATTCTCTGGCGGTTCAGTGGTTAGGACTCAGTGCTTTCACTCCTGTGGGCCTGGGTTTGATCCCTGGTCTGGGAACTAAGATCCTGCAAGCCGCGTGTCACGGCCAATAAATAAATGAACAAACAAATAAATAAATAAATTTGAGTTATATAATAGGGGCCTACCAGAGTAAATTAGCTAGCCAGGATTTGGATTAGTTTTGTGATCTAGCTATATTTTAGAGGGAAAAAAATTGGATATAATATTGTAAAATATGTAAATGAGAATATACAACGTTAATATTCTTTTTCACATGAGAATGCCATTGTTGTCGATTACATACATCTTTTCATGTAAAAACCCATGGGAACCAGCTCTCCCAGAACACTGCCTGAATTAGAACATCTGCTGCCTCACTTCCATTCCTCATCAAAGCTAGATCCAGGTTAAATGCAATGTTTCAGTCACTGGCTCCTATTTTCAAATCTATATGTCTATCTTCCTGTCTTTATATACTATCTCCCATGAAACTGTGTTGAGAATAAACTCAATTATCAAAGTGCTTTTAATAAAATTTTCTCAATTAGTCGAGATTTTTAGCAACAGTGTAATTTTTTTCATTCATCCAAGAAATGCTCACATACTACGAAAACTCTCTCTTTTAAATAATTTTTTTGAATGGTGAAGGATTAAGTCTTTCATTTTTGGGTTATAGTCAATTTAGGACTATTTATCCAATGAAAGAAATAAAAGTAAAAACTAAATCAGAGGGCTTCCCTGGTGGCGCAGTGGTTGAGAATCTGCCTGCCAATGCAGGGGACACGGGTTTGAGCCCTGGTCTGGGAAGATCCCACATGCCGCGGAGCAACTAGGCCCGTGAGCCACAATTACTGAGCCTGCGCGTCTGGAGCCTGTGCTTCGCAACAAGAGAGGCCGCGATAGTGAGAGGCCCGAGCACCGCGATGAAGAGTGGCCCCCGCTCGCCGCAACTGGAGAAAGCCCACGCACAGAAATGAAGACCCAACACAGCCATAAATAAATAAACAAACAAACAAACAAATAAATAAATAAATACCCCACAACACTAAATCAGAAATTATCGACTAGTATGTATTATTCATGCTGCACAAGCCATATCTTTAAAAAATATTCAAGTTGTGAGAGTAATTCTTTTTGTCTTCATAGTCAATTGATCCACATTTGACCGAGCATTAAATTATAAATATATTTATTTTTTTCCATACTGTCCTACTCATGCTTCAAATTAGTGTGAGTTGTACTGAACTTGTATTATATATTTTATCTGTAGAATCCTGCAACTTTCCTTTTTATTTACTCACACTTCACTGTTGGCATAAGAGAAGGTTTGACCCCATCAATTTTCCTTTTATGACTTGATTTTGATAACTATATGCTTTAAAGGGTAAACATTAAGATTTTAATGTTTTTCCTTCTGTTGCCTAAAAGCTATCATTCAGATGGGAGAAAAACACTGTGTTTTAAACAAATAAGAGTGCTTAATGTGTAAATGATCGGTGTAGTGTGATGTGATGTGACAACTATACCTTAATCAGAAATTTGATCCTACTCTCTATTGTTAATTCTAAATGGGAAAAAATATCCTTCATTCTGAGGGTAACCATATGCAAAATGTTCATGGGACTATTGCAGGATCTTTGGGACTTGGTTGAAACCTTGACTCTCAATTTAACACATCTTCATGGATCATTTATGATAGGAAGTGCATTGTCAAGTTCTAATGTGACAACTTCACCCTTAGTGTTAAAAAGAAATGATTCAGATGGTTTATCCTTTCGGAAATTGCAAGGCCAAAACCGGGGGTGATTTTGTACTTGTTGAGGAGACACCTATTGTGTTCTAATGCTTCTCTCCATCAAAGCTAAACAATGCTGTCAAGTCCTCACAAGCATTTATTTATTAGTAGCTTCCTAAAAATGCACAGCTGCTAATTTTCTAATAATTGGAAATCAGAATATAAGAGGCCTTTTTCAAGGGTGAGATCCAGTGCCTTCGAGAACATCCCTCCAGGAAATCACACACAGGTGCATGACTGTGGGCCCTCTTTGCCTCCTCATTTCTCTTGCTTGGTTTTGTGAAGGATTTGCTACTAGCCTTCATATTCTTAACTTATTTGGGTTGGGTGTATCCCATTATGATCGTTGAGCCTGATTTTTCTTCTGATAAGTGCATTGGCTTTGACATCTGCCAATATTCTTCGAAGATCCAATCACCAGTCCACTTTTTATCCTATTACTCAAAAGTTGATGATGACCACTTTAACAAGAAGTGAATATGCTTCTCGTATATTGTGGAGTTTACATGTCAGTGGAAGTTTGAAGCCAACAAAATAGAGGAGGGAGAATGGATTCATATATTAAAATGTATTCATAGTAGAAGCAGCATTTATTGTGTCAGTGTTCTGAGTGCTTTTCCTCTTTTATTTCAGTTATACCTGAAAACAAACACTAGTTAGGTAAGGAAAGTATCATCTCTGTGGAGTGCTTACTATTACTATCCCCATTTAACAGATGAGAAAACAGAGGCAGAGAAAAATTATATAATTTGCTGGAGCTCATGAAGCTGATGAGTACATATCTGAACTGGGATTCAAACCCAGACTGAGTTTAAGCTCTTAACTGCTATGCTACACTCCTTTCTGGGGACAGGTGGTTGTAGGTAGAAGGTAAGAATCGTGGGGAAATCGTGTTGAATTAAAGACTCTAAATGATACTGAGAATCACTTCCTCTAGTACCAGTTATAAGTAGAGAACTATGCTAAATATTTTGCAAGCATTATCCAATTTAACCTTAAAAATCATGCTGGAAAGTAGATACCATTATATCCATTTTATAGATAAGCAAACTGAGCTGGGCTGGAATCTCAGTGTTGTGTTTTATAGACACTATGATCTTAGATACATTTCATCTGTTGGGCTCCAGATGATTCCTAACTCCTGTTTGTTGTATTATGCTGTGCTAAGGAAAAAAACCAAACTAATTCCATTTGCTAGCTTTAAGAGTGGTAGTCAACTCTAGCATGATCGGTAAAAATTTATCTGATTGCACAATATTTACCTAACTCTGCCGAGGGAACCAGATTTCCTCTAGTGCTGTAACAAAGAATAGCTCCTACCTGTCCCCAGAAATTCCCAGGGAAAGGTGGGGGCTATATTCTCATAAATAGGGAGACATATTTTTTTCTTTAGTCCTATTACTGACAGCTTCCAAATTTAATAACTCAGTGCTCACTTAATAATAAAAGGAATAAAAGCTGAACTTGCCACAAGGGAAAAATGCTACGATGTACCAGACCCAGGAATAAGTGATATTCCTGGGAAGGCCACTGCCTGAGGCTGCTTGATAAACTCCAGGCCTTTCCGTACCCACTGTTTGATGTTTAAGCTTTGGATGCTGAGACTGGTTACAATAAACTGTCCAACAGTTTCTCTCTTAGACGTCTGAAGAAGGTGACAAAATCAATGTAAGGCTGTCACAAAAAAGGCCCATCACTGAATTATATTTTGCTCAAGTAACCCATCTGAAACCAAATGTGTCCTTTGTTCAACTCTTCTGAGAATTCAGCCAATGGAAACACCAAGGGGCTTTTTAATGACCATTTCCCACCCAGGTCCCTTTTAAAACAAATGCAGGCAAATTTCCTGAGTTGACCTTGTTGTGATAAGTCTCCTTGAAGCAAGGTCATCATAATTCTCACCCACATTTTTCTGCTGTCTTGTCAGATGAATCCGTGAAATTCACAGATTAACCCGAGTCCCTCACTTAGACATTCTAAACGTGCCAAATGTTCAAGTGTAACAAAAAATTACACATCTGGTAATTCTGCATGTTATTTATAGCCTTTCTGATAGAGGCATAATTGATTCAGAAATGTAATTTACAGCTTGGCATCTCCATTTCAAAGCCTCAATTCTATGACATCCACCAAGAGAGTAATCTCACTTTCGTGGGGAAGCAGAGCTAATAATTGTAAAGAATTTTTGTATGATAGACTCATGCTTCTGCATAAAGTTTTTCTTACTCCTTGTTTTTCATTTGCAAAATGGGCAATATTCATGTCAGCCACACACTTTTAATTCCATGGTATGATTTATGGAGACATAAATGGAGCGTAAAGTTGATCAACAAACCCTGGGGTGATGGCAAATGGCTAAAGCAAGTTTCTCTTGCCCTCTATTTTTAATTGCAATCCTCATAAGAAAACACTCTTTAAATTAACTAGGTAATTGTTCTTTTCAAAGAGAACATTTATTATTTAGTTCCATTTTGAAAACTACTAAAGAATGCTGGAGCATTTCCTTTATCTGAGAATAGTCATAAAATTGGTTTTTCTTCTTCTGCCTCTGACTTCCCCACCCTTCTTCTTAAACATAAGATCATTGCTTTCATTTACTACTCTATCCCTTCTCTAGGCCTTGTGCACATTTTGAGGAAGATAGGTTTATGTGGGGGAATTAATTTCCACTAGCTAGTGGGGTTCGGTATAATAAGTTTTATTGAATCTAGATATATTATGCCTACCTTCATGCCCCCTAATTACCCTAATTCTGACCATGCATATCTGATCTATATAAGTCTACTTCAGCTCCTAATTAGCAACTCAGATTTTTCTCTGCTTCCAGAACTTGATGTTAGTCCCATCCCTTCGGCATTGCTGGCCCACCCAGATCTATGGACTAGATTGTTACTGGTGCAATTCATGATACTAGGAGCTATTCTAGGAAATTTCAGCTGGTCCCTGGCCATTGAGCCCTGCTTTCTGGACTTGCTCTTGACTCCCCAGTGTTCATTCCTGCCTTTGATACTAGTGTCTGACGCCAATATTGCCACCCATCTAACTTTCCACATTAGCTCTGTCCTGAGAGTCCAGCTGTGATGTTCCACATCTGCAAACGTGACTGCTTTGGTTATAGATACTGGCCAAGATGAAGTCAATATTCACTGTGGCTCTTTTGCTTTTCTATTGTGTTTTTACTTGACTCATCACAGGAAATCAGAAATATACTTCAAGGCATAATAAGCAAACACATATTAAGCCAAATATAAAAGCTATTATCATATTTGTATAATTTTCTTTCTTTCTTTCTTCCTTCCTCCCTCCCTCCCTTTCTTCCTTCCTTCCTTCTTTCTATCATCTATTTCTCTACCTACATACCTATTTATCTTTGTTACCTATCATATTGATATCTTATTGTTAATGCAGATTTTATCTGTGATTTTCACTCAATATTCCATCAATTCTATGCTCCCATCTATGAAAAAATTTCAAAAACATTTTTTACTTTGAGAAGGAATAATGCTATTTTCTACCTTATAGATGAACCAAAATTTGTTTACTCATTTGCATAGTTAGGCTTAGTTATCAATTTTCTGTTTTTGTAATCAAACCTTGACAAATATCTTGGTGTTCATTAAAAATTCTTTATTGAGGACTTATTATGTGCAAGACCATAACACAATTGCTGAATTTAAGAATCTTAAGAGGTCTAGAGAGGAATTTTTTAAAAAGGCAATTACATTATTCTGTGAAAAGTGCTGAGGGCATATGATAAGTACTGGATATAATTGGAAGTCAGAAAACTTTAAGGAAGTTAACTAGACTCAAACCTGAAGGGTGAATAAGAGTTAACGAGATAAATGAAAATATTGGGGAAGGGTCACTTTTCTAAATGTAGTGAACAGCACGTACAAAGACCTATGGGCCAGAAAAAGCATGACAAGTTGGAAAAACTACAAGTAATTTAGTACATCTGGAAGATTGATTTCTTGAGAAGATAGGTTGGGGCTAGATCATGAAAGGACTTTTCCAAAAATGTAAGGAGTTTGTTCCTTATCCTGAAGGCAGTGAAAGTATTTAAAATGTTTTAATCAAGGGAGCAACATAATTAGAAATGCATTGTGAAAGATGACTGGTGGCTTTGTGGAGATTGCATTGGTAGAACAAAGTAGAAAGGCTAGTTAAGAAACTATTCCCATGATGCAAAGTATAGATGATGATAGTTGGACCTAAGGTAGTAGGAGAGTGGGAATTAGGATGGAGAAAAAGATTTTTTTTAAATTAATATGGAAGAGACATGATGATTTTATTAAGCAACTAAGGGAGAAGAAGCAGTCACAGGTGGCGTTCATTGGAGTAATTGTGGTGCCATGTGCTTGGAGAGGCAACATAGAAGAAGCCAGCCTGTGGAGGAGTGTTGGTTTAAAAGCTGTGAGGTATTCCTGAAGAATAGGCAGTTTATTATGTGACGTTTAAAAGAAATTTGAACGGAGGTAGAATAGAGATTTGAGAGTGAGACGTATGTCAACGCTAATCATTTTATTAGAAGAGAATTCTAGAAGTGAAATTATTCATCAGAGTTTATTGATGCATTTGACACAGTGATATCTAGAAAGGTCACAGATGTTGGCCTATTGGCACAATAATTTGGACTTTGGACCAGCCCGTTACTGTAGTTTTAGAGACCCTTTGTACTCTGGGTTTATTGCGTGAGGCCAGAATATCTCTTTTCCTCCATTCCACTGTTGCAGCACCAGAATGTCTACAGGAGAACCACTTTACATCCTGACTCATTTCTCTGGTTCCCATGGGACGGGGGATATTAAATGCATGACATCATCAAGTGTTGTTTTAGCATTCTGAGCCACAGCTGGCATATTTCTACTAACAGTAAATAGCACAATGGAAGAGAGACCTTTTTCAGTATTTGGCTTCCTTTCAAATTGCAGACTCAGCTGTGATCCCTAAATATTTTAATTAATGTCTCTCAAAGGGAGGTTTTACTAAAGCAAATGAGAGGCACCTTGATACATATCCATTTATGTACCGAGGCTTATAAGCAGGGGGCTCTGACATTCCCTAAAGATCATACCTCTTATCTTGGAATAGATAATGCTTACCACTCTGATGATAGGTCTGCATTCCTTCTACTATATCACTCCGTTCCAGAAGAAAAGGAAAGGAATAAATCCATTAATCAGATGGTGAGCCATTGAGTGCCGGAGAATTGGCTTTGCATTAAGATCCATTTGGAATTTTTGAAATGTATTCATATTGTTAGGTAGTTTATTAATTTCCTGAGAGGACAGGGTGACTGGGAAAAATATTATATATGAGTCCACTGTAAATCGATCATAAGAAGATTCAGTGCCTTCTACCTAGAAGAGTACACTTCGTTTTGCTTTAAGTTATAACTAGTCTTGCATATTGGATATTTATTAGGTACCCAGGAGTTAGGTTAAACACTTCACATGTATGATCCCTTTTAAGTCTAACCACAAGTCTGTGGTATACATACTATCAAGATCATCATGTTTTAGAAGAGGAAACTGACTTACAAGGTGAAATATCTTGTTTAAGATCATACTGGGAGTGAGTAGTAGAACCCACATTCAAACTCAGGGAATCTAATTCCAGAACATGAATTGGAGATTATCCAAGATTCAGACTGAAATAGTTCAAGAGTGTCTAGGACAGAAATCATCCTTTGTTCCTATAATGGGACTCACAATAATAATCTCACAAAGGAAGGCATGTTTTAAAGAATAGTAACGGTGTCAGTATATATGGAAGACAAGACAAGAATTTCTAAATGTTTTGTAAAACACAATTCAGAAGATAAGCCTTCTTGTATGACTTCTGGCAAGGAATAAGCAGACTGACCTTCTGGTTCTACCTCCTCTTACCCTTAATTAGCCAATATTTGTCTTCTGTGAGCAGAAACTGAACAGTCATTGGGGTTTAAACAAGTCATAATCCACATGAAAAGAAACCAGTAATTTCTTTTGGGGAAGCAATGGGATTTCATTATTTGATTTGGTTCTTAAGGTCTCAACCTAGTCAGTGGATATCCACTGAATTTACAGTGGATCTCAGCTAAAGCAAAAGGCCAAACTCCCTTTCTTTGATTAGTAAAGAGGTACTTCAGGGAGAGTCAATATGAACTCTGTGGGTGTGACAGGACTGCTGAGAACGGCCACGGACAATCTTCTGTGCCATTGAACTCAGCTTTCCATTTGCTTTCTATCCTTGATTGACCTTTGAAAAGTTAGTCATTTTCACATTCATATACATATATATTTAAACATTCCCATTCAGCACTTTTAATAGGTGTTCTGTAGTGGTTGGTTCCATCTCCCATAGAACGAGCCAGCATTAATCTCTTGATGTTTAATAATATTGATTAATTTTCCAGTAATATTTCAATATTCATCAGTAATGAATTTTTATAAGGGCTGATCTTTGATTCTCTCTTTTCACACCTAGGATAAACTCGAGTTGACCTGGTAGTCTGTATACAGAGGGTGATATTTGACATTTAAGGATGTTGAAGGTCAAACAAAGGAGGTTACCAACTGTGTTGATACATGGATGTACTACCAATAGGTGACATAGCACACTAAGATCATTCACTATCCTAAAGGCTAAAAACCAGAGGGGCTAGAAAACTAGCTGACAAAAGGCAGTCCCCACATTACAATCAAGTGCTCATTTGTCAGTATTTATTGGGGAGTCATGTCTTTCTTTTATTTTCAGTTTATCAGTGGCTCTAGGTTTAGTGCACAATTACAGTTAAGCCAGGTTTGGGCTTCTGTAAATGCCAGTGCTATTTGTGATCTTTTTCCAGCCTGGCATATCAAAGGCTAAGGAGCCCACCAGAGAATGAAGTTGGTTAGACTGGCATGCCTGTTTTCTTATAACTGGATTCTTCACTTGGAATCCTAATATTTTAAGCAGCCCTCGGGAAAATCATATGACGTTCACAGACATAGTCACATAGGAGTTTAAAAACTGTGCGTGTGATTGGGGGGGAGGGTATTATGTAATAATAAGAAAAGAAAAATAGTAAAAAGATCCTTTGAAATCAGAAGAACTCAAAATGGAAATTACATCACTACCATTTACTAGGTGGGCAATTTCGGCAAGTCATTTATCTCTATGTTAAATAATTCTGCTTGCCTACCCGATATCCAGTCCCATTTATTTATTCTTTCATTACTTAATTCCTTCATTTCTTCATGTATTAAACACATAGCACTTAACTATGTGTCAGATTTTATTCTAAGCACTCTACAAATATTAACTCATGACTAACTCTGATTTTAGTCAGGACTACACTGGAGTTTAGAATATTCTAAATACTCAATTCACTGGCTTCTCTTACAGGTATAGGTGGTTATATAATGGAGTTCTGAGCAAGAAGATTAAGCTTTGGGTACGGCTTTCAGAAACTCTGTTGTCCTTTTGATAAAAAGGGACAGGTTTGGCTGGTGTGGTTCTTTCCTCTTCACCTTTTGCTCTTCCATATTCCTTCATCTTCCTACCTGGAATGTATTTATAATGCCCAGAGGTCCAGCAGCCGTGCTGAAAGGATAAGGATAAAAGCCACATGCTGGGGGTGGTGTACAGGCAGGCAGGAGGAGGCTGAGTCCCTGGCGGTAATGCCGGCTCCGCGTGCTAGCCTCTCCTGTCCACCCCGCACTTGCCATTTCGTGAGAGACAAGGCTTTACTTGCCCAAGTCACTGTAGGCAGGTTTTCTGTAGCTTGTAGGCACAATTTAACAGTTGTAGAATTTTAACAGTTCTACAGTTAACAAAGGTAGAATTTAACAATTCTAAGTGTTGAACTCTCTTTGGGCTTCAGTTTATTCATCTGAATAAAATGAGAACTGTATTATCTGAGTGAGGAGATTGTTAGGATTCAACAAGATAGAGCATCTACAACACGAAGTACATAATATTGTTCAATAAACTCTAGTTCTGCTTGCCATATGGACCTATAATTTTCTCTATTTCAGCACACATGGGGGTAGGGATAAGGGTAGGATGTTAGATAATCCTGATTGCCACTAACATTTTATACTCATTTGGTTAGCTTTTAAAATATAATTATCTATTCTTTTCTGTTTTTTTTTTTTTTTGTCTCTATTTCCCCTACAGACATCGCTATGAGGCACGGCAACTGCCCACTCAATGTGAAGTCACGCGAAATTTGCTTCTTAAAACTTCTTATATTCCCTTCAAGGGAGGGGGAATAGTAGTGTTCAGGTGAGACCAGAGAATGGGCCCTGCTGTGTTTTTGAAAGTATATGCTTGGATGTTGGAATGATCTGTTTTTGAGTCCCATCTGTTCAGTGTATAAACTGTGTGACCATATTGGCAAGTTGCTTACCCTTTCTGAGCCTCAGTTCCCCACCTGAAGACAAAAAGGATAAAGCCCATCTCTCAGGCTCCTTGTAAATGTTAAATAAGCTAATGCCCTTGGATGCCCAGTGTCTGGCCTTCAGAGGGGCTCTATAAGCGTTCCTTTCTTTTAGCCTACTTTTCAGGTTTTTTTCTCAGCCAGTAGTTAGGCTCTTTTTGCTCCTGTCAATGTTTGTGGCACAATTCCAAGAATTTTCTTAGGGCGCACTCTCTCAAGCGGCCAGAGAAAAGAAGGATGTCTCTGTGTTGGACATCTTCAGATGGAGCTCCATTATGATAAAGCTTAAGTATTACTGTAACATCTCTCCAAAGGGATTCACGCTGTGATGTTTTGTACTGTGGGACGATGGGTTTCATTTGTGGAACAGAAGATAAAAAGCTTTGAGCGTCGAAAGTTCTTTTCACAAATAAACACTGCAGTCTGGAGAGACTGAAGTTTAGGAAACAAAATGGAAATGCAGGCAGAAAAAAATGACAAGTCTGAACTTCTCTCCTATGTCGCTCCTCATTGGGTTAAGTGGAGATTTGCTCTGTCCGAAATAACCATTGGCATCGCAGCACTTGCAAGTGAGTAACCCAAACAGATATCGGAGAATAACACGTATCTTTAAGCTGTTTTCCTCATCTGTAGTGGTGCGTGGGGCATGGAGTGAAAAGTGACAGAAAAAAGTGGTTGAAATCACATCAAATGAGGAAATTTCCAGAGGCTCAAAAGATAACAGATTTCTGGTCACTTATTGAAATTCTGAGAGACAGCAGATATCATCAGTGTTACTGAAATGGAGCAGGACCCTATGGTCCTTGTCTCCCCCACCGCCCCATCTCCTCAGCCTGCCTTTTGTCTGTGGATAGAATTTAGCCAAAGAATAAGTTTAATCAGAGAAGTGAGAAAATGCAGCAACAGAGGAAAACAGTCAGAGGAGACCAAATAATAATAGTTTAGTCATTAAGCACAGTCAAGGACCTTTAGTTCCTCCTTAAGGGCTATAGATAATATTCTGAGCTGTATCCTGTGAGCTGTCTTATAGATGCTGAAACCCCCACCAGGTGGGAGAAGTTGACTACATGATGACCAGGCTGTAGCCATGACATAAGCTGCCACAGTTTCAAGAACTGACCTCAAAGAAATGGAAACAAACCAACCCTGGAACTGAAGATTAACTGTACCTAAAACAGTCAAGATGATGCTGGTCAGACCACCGATGACCAATTTCAAGATGACTGACAGCTGACTGTATTCTTTCTACTAGTCCCCTCCCTCTGTCTATAAAAGCTCTTGCCCCTGATTGTCGGGGCTGGGCGGGGCGGTAGTTGGCCTTTGGACAGGTGTCCGCCCTTCCCCCCTCCCCCGCTCCCCGGTTGCCGGCCTCCGAAATAAAGCAGCTTTTCCTTTGTGAGGAAAAGCTTTCCTACCAACACTTGTCTCTCGAAAATTGGCTTTTGAGTGGCGAGCAGCCAGACCTGGGTTCAGTAACATTACCTTAAGAGGCAGTGGCCTCATACAGTTACAAAAATACCCAGGGACAGAGAGAAATATTTAGAACTGTCTCCAGATGGAAAAGCTGCTTCTGAAAAAAGTGGGTTCTTTTGCATCAGAGGAATTGTAGAGGGTATATTTGTCATATCAGTTTAAACTAGTACTTTTGATTTTCTTAGCAGATGGGGGTCTGTTCAGTGGGCGCCTTCTCTAGGGCTGAGACTCTGACAGCCACTTTCTGCTAGATAACCCTCCCACATTGGGAAGAGATGACAGGACCAGAGTTAGACATCCAGTCCAAGCTGGATCAGTCATATTCTTTGTCTGATAATTGAAAATGTGAAAAATAGAAACTAGAAAGTGGGCTCTGAGCCAAGGCAATGGCACATTTCTAGATGGAAGTTTTAATGACCTCTAGACCTGAGGTCCTTGGAGGCTCTCACCCTTTCTGAGACTTGTTATAGGAGATCTGCTTGGAACATTCTCTACCCTTGTGCCACACAGATCTACTTTTCCACACAGGTTTGGGAAACAACTCTTCCATGGTTTCTGCAGCCTTCTTGAGGGGAATTTCAAAAAGAAGGAGGTCACTGAGATGGACTGTAACTCCCATCACTGCAGTTGATCTTGGGGCTGCCACTGATACTCACTTTCTCCTCCTTTATTATCCATTCTTAAATTCTCTTTACTCTCAGCTCTCACTTTGGCAAGTCTGTGTGGCTTACCTGGTGGTGTGACCAAACCTTCATTCTTATTTTTAAAAAATTTATTTATTTTTGGCTGCGTTGGGTCTTCGTTGCTGCGCACGGGCTTTGCTCTAGTTGTTGCGAGCGGGGGCTACTCTTGGTCGTGGTGCACGGGCTTCTCATTGCGGTGGCTTCTCTTGTTGTGGAGCACAGGCTCTAGGTGCGTAGGCTTCAGTAGTTGTGGCACATGGGCTCAGTAGTTGTGGCACGCGGGCTCTAGAGCACAGGCTCAGTAGTTGTGGCGCACGGGCTTAGTTGCTCCGCGGCACGTGAGATCTTCCTGGACCAGGGCTCGAACCCATGTCCCCTGCATTGGCAGGCAGATTCTTAACCACTGCGCCACCAGGGAAGTCCCAAACCTTCATTCTTGAATGATCCGAACACTTGATAATCATACCCTTCCCAGTTTAGGGTTGTTAAATGTGTGCGCTCACAGCTATTCTGAGGCAAGAGAGTACCTGGAGACACCCAGTGGATTACCTAGGTTCAACATATATTTCTCCCAAGCCCTATCTCCTCCTGCTGATGAGGGTAAACTACTCCTGCCGGTATGGTGACTCCTCTTTTCATCTACTGGCCTCTGGGCACAAGGAGTCCAGATGGCCCTGGAGGAGTCTGAGTCTGTATTTTGTAGTTCAGTAGAATGAACCTGGTGATGTCTGCTTATAAGGGTTTGCCCCCTCTTGGGACCAATATCTCCAACCTTGCATTGCCCAGAATTAAAGGGGCAGAAAGCGCAAGGTCCTCCTGTGGGTCATTTGGAGAGAGGGTCATTGGGAGAAAGGGTAAGACTTCTACTCTTTCATTCCCAAACCCATATATTTCTTCTACTGGGGAGACAGTATCATATAGTGATCTCTAGCTTAGTAAGTTTACTATATCTTGAAGGATGACACCCCATCCTTTTAGAGTGTTTCTTCCAAGCTGGCACTTTATTTGTGCCTTTAGAAGCTGTTCTAGTGTTCTGTGAAGCTAACTGACTACTTTTGGATGGTGTAGTATGTGATATGACTAGTAAATCCCATAGTCATGGGTCCACTCCTACACCTCTTGTGCTGTAAGCAGGTGCCATCTTTGGATGCTATGCAATATGGAATTTCATGCTTGTGGACTAGAAAGTCCATAAATCCCCAGATAGCAGTGCTGGAATAGGCTCTCTGTGAATGAAAGACAAATTCATACCAGAAATAACAGTCAGTTCCTTTAGGTCTGTGAGGCACATCCTTTTGTTTGCCACAACTTCTTAACTTGGACTTTGAAGCTCCCAAACCTCATTTTTTGAAGCCCCATTTTCCCACTACTGTATTTCATGAAGCCTGTATTCCGGTTAGGTTATGGACTTCCCTGCTTTGCACCTCAACATAAGTTTGATAAGAGGAAGGGAAGAAATGTAACTCACATTTGTAGTATGCCTCATGAATCAGGATTTAGCTTTACCATCCTTTTTGTTTATTTGCTCACTTACTTGTACATTTGTTTTACAGATAAGGAAACTGAACTTAGACAGAAATTCTGCTGCGTTACAGACGTGCACGTCAGGAAGCTATGTAGAGTTATTCAGGGTGAGACAAGTAGTAAATGCTTTCCGATAGCTCTCATAATCTTGGCTTTCTGTTTTACAAGGTTATCCCCAAAGGAAGCTTGAAGATTTCTCTTTTCTTCTTCTCCTAGAGAAAATAGCTCTTTTCCTAGATCAGAACTTTGAACATTTTTGATTTGCTTTTTGCATGCAGAGTTTTGGAAAACTGGTCAACCAAGGTGAGACTTAAAAATCCCTATGATTCATGGAAAATATTAACATAGTCCTATATGGACATAAATGCACATTTTCTCCAGAGTTCAAAGGACTTACCATATGGTTTGATCTGCTGAACTATGTTGGAAGAATATCCCCTCTTCTTTCACCCCTTTTTTTCCTCCACGCTTCTGCTATATGAAATCAAGCCCTGAGTTTTGTTTTGATTTAACTCTAATTGGAGCCATGCTTTTACTGAATCTAATTTCAGTTGGAACTAATTACAGGGGAAAAGGTCATAGCTGTACTGAGAGTATTACTCTGCTCACAATATATTGGCACCATATAACACTAACTCAACTTTTATAGAGCTACAAATGAAGATAAGAATAAATGACCAAAATGTTCTGCATCTTCCTTTTGTTTAAATCAGTAGGGAAAAATCCATACGTAGTTATTGACAAGAAAACCTGTCTTGGGTATGAATAAATACAAGCTTTTCAGTTGATTTGTGTCTATTTCCTGACAACACTCTGGGAGTTGCCAAGTAAGAGATGTATTTTGTGCCTATTGAGCTTGAAATGATGATACAATTGTGTTTCAATTGGTGTACCATACTCACCTATATAAAATGCTCTTTTATAATTATCTGGCAGTCTGTAGGGAGAAAAGAAAAAGACAAATACCATTCATTTTTCTGGGGGAAAAAAGAGGGTGGGATAGGGAGGGTGGGAGGGAGATGCAAGAGGGAGGGGATATGGGGATATGGGTATACGTATGGCTGATTTACTTTGTTATACAGCAGAAGCTAATGCATCATTGTAGAGCAATTATACTCCAATAAAGATGTTGAAAAAAAAAAAAAGAAGAAGACATTTAAGTGCACATGTGAGAGAAACATTTATCCAAACTGAGAGTAAGTCTTTGACTTCTAAATAGTTATGTGATATCCTGGCTAGCGCTATTACCTTTCAGAGCAGGTAAGATTCATTTTTCTTACCAGGATCACACTGGATTCTTATTAAGATGCATCTATTAGAGCATTCCTTATGTCTGTTTGCTCACCAATGGTTATTGTTCATCTCTGGTGTTTCATACAAGTCAGTGTCAGTAATACGATTTTGGTGTCAGGGTACGAGTGTTACGGAATGCAAAGCAGCATCAGAAGACACTATGGTTTCCACAGAAATTTGTTTTCCTCTATTATCTAGCTCTAAGTGGTCATATAGATAATTTTCCTGGGAAAATTTGAAGTGTACATATCTAATGATCTGCCTTAGTTCTCCAGTGTGATAGGGAACTGACCCAGTATGAGAAAACCCAGATCAGATTAAGCATGTTTCCTAACCTTCTTCTCCATATGACCCTCTATGCAAATTGCTATCCTGATCTTTTTTGGTGGTGTTGAGAGCACTATTTACTTGTCAGAAAGGAATGAGAGGTTGGTATCCTTGACTCTCAACTACTAAACGCAAGTAAATTAAAGAAACATATCAGTGACTTCCAGCAGTGTATCAGGGTTGGGGATCATTTGTCCTGGAATGCCAGTAATGTAACATATACTTTTAAGGAAGTCTAGTAATACTAGAGGCTGCATGCAGGCCCTGGGATAGCCTTTAAAAAAATCATTCCTTAAATCTAAATACAAGCGATAAAGTATTTTCCTTTAAACTAAGACTTCACTGCTTTGAAAATATGTATGCAGTCCAGATGCTGGGTCTGTTCACACTTCCGAGTACCCAGATAGTAAAGACTAAAATATATGCGGTGGTGGAAGGAATGGAAGACCCATCAGAGTCAAATGTTGCTATGCATTCTTATGAAATTACTAGCTAAAAGGCCCATTGCCTTTGTAAATTTATTTATATATTTATTTGTTTAATTTGTCTGCCCACTGCTCCACACTGCATGTCTAAAAAGAAAGAGCATAACATATGAGTGATTAATGGATCTACAGCCACCACCCAGACTCACTACTTGAACAGGAGCAATCAGTTAGTGGACCAACCCAGTTCTCTCTGTGGATCTGATGTTGCCTTGGTCCTGTACAGAGCATGTTTAACTCCAAGCAGTCAAATATAGATCCCAAGGAACAATGACAACCTGCTATAGTTCAATAATTTATGGATTATCCCATGAGGTCCCTCGCTGAGTCTTCTGGTCCATATAAAACTGTGAGTTATAGTTGTATGTATTAATTCAAATGAGCTAATTGCTATCTCCTGGTAATAATGAAGCCATTAATCAGGATAACTAAACGTAGTTCTAGTAATTTCATGAGAGAGGGGAAACTTATAAAAGAGTCATACTGCACCAGGGTCCTATAACCCCATCTTCTGCCACTCAACACACTGACATTTTGTAATGCTAACATGAGTAAAGAATAATCATAATACTTAGCATTTATATAGCCCTTAACAAACATGAGTTAATTAATCCTCATGCTACCTCTGAAAGGCAAGCACTGTGTCTATTGTTATCCATACCTTGCAAAGCCTGGAACTGGAAAAATGTTAAGAGATTCTCAGAAAGGTTAAGAGACTTGCCAAAGGTCACAAAATAAGATAGTAATAGAAGTTAAATTCCAGCTGAGACATCATGCCATGCAGACATGTGGCCTCTTACATGTTTGAGGACCCATTAGTAACATGAGGCCAGCCTGGCCTATGAAACACTCAGTGGTGTTGTGGAGGAAATACAGTTCAGTAGCCTGAAACAGGTGACTTGTACCCATCAGTATGTGATCAGAGGAAAGAAGCAATGCGATCTCGATTTCTCCATCTCCCTTGGCAGGAGAGAATGTGTCCTGCATAGCAGCTTCTTTCTCTTTTCTGCTCTTCTGAAATTACAGAATGAAATGTACAAAGCTCTTAAAAACTGCCCAAAAGTTTAGAGGCTCTCAAAATTTCACTGCTCTTCTCTGGGCTAGTGTCAGCCTAGTGGAAACCCCCACTGAGGTATAATATAAGAGGGGTACCACGTTTCACATTTGTAGGCCCACAGAACCTCAAGAGGAATGATAATTATCTGGCTCATAGATCCTACTTGCAAAAATACGCACACACACAGAAAACAAAAGCAACAATGAAAAAACCAAAAACAGCTAAACAAAAAAAATCCCTTCAAGTTTCAGACGTGGAAAATTGTCTTGATTTAAATAAGGAATATGCTTTTTAACGGTCACCAATTCACATGAGCTAGTAATATATGATCAATACATTCTAAACTAAAAACTACCTTTCAGAGGTAAAAAGGTTGAGATCCAGCAAGGGCTGAGCTCATGGGAGGAACGAGAATATGTTTGTTAAATTAATACAAAGTCAGAGTTACAATTAACATAAAATCATTATGGGTCTGCTAAATCAAATACAAAAACTCAGACTCTACTTTCTCAAAAATATTTTTTTTCTACAGTTCTTTACCATTACAGATTAACAGTCCTAGAATAAAAATGTTCAGTTTGATGTTCTGAAAAGGAAAACTTGCCTCCCTTAACAATACTAATACCTGGAACATAGATAGAAAAAATAAAACCTTCAGACTGGGAAGGTCAGGTGGAAAAGGTAGATCTAACTCTCTCTCTTGAGATATGAGATGTTGTCACCATACAAATTTCCGGAGAGTACCGCCTGCTACCCTGGCCTATGCCCTTAAAATACTTAGTGGTGATGTGTGAAAACCCCTTGGTTTGTAGAGCAAAAGTGAGGTAATCTGAGTCTTTTAAAACAGGCTTTATAAAAGAGAAAGGGAAAGCAGAGACAGATTAAACCATGAAACTATAGGAAGCAAGAAAATCCACCCACTACTCAAGCTACAACGACGTTAAGGAAAATCCACTAGTTTACAAAGCCTAAGTGATCTATCACTGTTTTGTAGCTCTAGATAGCTGGCACTTCTTTCCAGGCATTTTGCCTGCATTGCATCTCAAGATCACATACTTTAGATGAGGTAGGTCTGGAACAGCTTTTTAAAGCTATCTTAGTTGGTTAATAGTCCACATTATCATCTATTCATTAAAATAGAGATATATATTCTTAGCAGAATCTATTACAACTGAAGCATTCAAATGTTTATTTTAATCTTTTGGTCACTCGTATATAGAAGAAATATTTAGAATTGAAAATAATGAATTTTTCATTAAAATGCCACTTTTTTTGGTTTGCTGGAGATTGATAAGGCATCTTAGAAAAAGGACTGGATTTGGCAACAACAGTCCACTAAGCATGGTGAGTAGTATTAGAAGCCAAGCATATCCATGGGCTAAACTACCACCCTTGCTTTGTAGTCTGAGAATATACTACGTAAGAACAAGCATACTAGCTGTCAGGAGAGAAACATACAGGAAGAAGCTCACTGTGAATCCAAACTTTGATGGCAATCTTGAATTGTTCATGGTAAACTTTGAAATTATTTTTCTGTATTCAAACATGGGCTGCAACTTAGAATGACTTTAAATGAGACAGTTGTGATTTTGTGTGAAATTGTCATAAATCAAAACAGTTCCTCTTAGGCATCAACACACAGTCTTAATCATCTTGTAATAAATCATTCAGAGTTGAAGGGTAAAGGTGGCACTTCATAATCAAATAATAAAAGATTGCTTCATCTCCCCACATGTTTTGTATTAACCAGCATCCAACTTCCCTGCGTGTAAGTGCTTTATGGTGCTTTCATCTGATAGGACAGAAATGTATTTTAATCATTAGCATTCTTGGGCTGAAGGCAACAGGGTACTCATTTTCAATTCTGAAAAGGCTCTCTCTCAAAGGTGACATACATTCATTACGCTCTGATGCCTTGCCTATGTAAATTAGTAATCAAATATTCTAAATGGGTAATGGAAAATAATTTTACCTACTACTAGCATCCTAAATCATAGTCATAAGGTTTAAAAAGTCTGATTGGGGAGTTTTGTTAAAATATCTTCCTAAGTGTTATTTTGGTACATTTTCCAAGTTATTAAATCTTCCATAAGCATTTGAAAAAAAAATGTCTCAGATTGGATACAAAATTCTTTATGCTCAATTTAGTCAACTTCTTCCTGAGATGAGCTAGTAGAATGAATGAACTTTAATAAACTGATTGGCTCCTTGGTCACATGATTGCTGTGTTAATCATTTTAATATGTTGTCTTCTATGGGTATTATTTTTTTTAACATCTTTATTTTACAATGTTGTGTTAGTTTCTGCTGTATAACAAGGTGAATCAGGTATACTTATACATATGTCCCCATATCCCCTCCCTCTTCTGTCTCCCTCCCACCCTCCCTATCCCACCCCTCTAGGTGGTCACAAAGCACCAAGCTGATCTCCATGTGATATATAGCTGCTTCCCACTAGCTGTATATTTTATATTTGGTAGTGTATATATGCCAGTACTACTCTCTCACTTCATCCCAGCTTACCATTCCCGCTCCCCGTGTTCTCAGGTCCGTTCTCCACGTCTGTGTCTTTATTCGAGTCCTGTCCCTAGGTTCATCAGTACCATTTTTTTTTTTTTAGATTCCATATATATTTGTTAGCATACTATATTTGTTTTTCTCTTTCTGACTTCTCTCTGTATGACAGACTCTAGGTCCATCCACCTCACTACAAATAACTCAATTTCATTTCTTTTTATGGCTGAGTAATATTCCATTGTATATATGTGCCACATCTTCTTTATCCGTTCATCACTTGATGGACACTTAAGTTACTTCCATGTTCTGGCTATTGTAAATAGTGCTGCAACGAACACTGTGGTACATGACTCTTTTTGAATTAGGGCTTTCTCAGGGTATATGCCCAGAAGTGGATTTGCTGGGTCATATGGTAGTTCTGTTTTTAGTTTTTTAAGGAACCTCCATACTGTTCTCCATAGTGGCTGTATCAATTTACATTCCCACCAACAGTGCAAGAGTGTTGCCTTTTCTCCACACCCTCTCCAGCATTCATTGTTGGTAGATTTTTTGATGATGGCCGTTCTGACCGGTGTGAGATGATACCTCATTGTAGTTTTGATTTGCATTTCTCTAATGATTAATGATGTTGAGCTTTCATTGATGTGTTTTTTTGCAATCTGTACATCTTCTTCGGAGAAATGTCTGTTTATGTCTTCTGCCCATTATTGGATTGGGTTGTTTGCTTTTGTGATATTGAGCTTCATGAGCTGCTTGTAAATTTTGGAGATTAATCCTTTGTCAGTTGCTTCATTTGAAAATATTTTCTCCCATTCTGAGGGCTGTCTTTTCATCTTGTTTATGGTTTCCTTTGCTGTGCAAAAGCTTTTAAGTTTCATTAGGTCCCATTTGTTTATTTTTGTTTTTATTTCCATTTCTCTAGGAGGTGGGTCAAAAAGGATCTTGCTGTGATTTATGTCATAGAGTGTTCTGCCTATGTTTTCCTCTAAGAGTTTGATAGTGTCTGGCCTTACATTTAAGTCTTTAATCCATTTTGAGTTTATTTTTGTGTATGGTGTTAGGAAGTGTTCTAATTTCATTCTTTTATGTGGAGCTGTCCAGTTTTCCCAGCACCACTTATTGAAGTGGCTGTCTTTTCTCCATTGTATATTCTTGCCTCCTTTATGAAAGATAAGGTGACCATATATGTGTGGGTTTATCTCTGGTCTCTCTATCCTTTTCCATTGATCTATATATCTGTTTTTGTGCCAGTACCATACTGTCTTGATGACTGTAGCTTTGTAGTATAGTCTGAAGTCAGGGAGCCTGATTGCTCCAGCTCCGTTTTTCTTTCTCAAGATTGCTTTGGCTATTCGGGGTCTTTTGTGTTTCCATACAAATTGTGAAATTTCTTGCTCTAGTCCTGTGAAAACTGCCAGTGGTAGTTTGATAGAGCTTGCATTGAATCTGTAGATTGCTTTGGGGAGTAGAGTCATTTTCACAATGCTGATTCTTCCAATCCAAGAACATGGTATATCTCACCCCGTTTGTATCATCTTTGATTTCTTTCATCAGTGTCTTATAGTTTTCTGAGTACAGGTCTTTTGCCTCCTTAGGTAGGTTTATTCTTAGGTGTTTTATTCTTTTTTGTTGAAGTGGTAAATGGGAGTGTTTCCTTAATTTCTCTTTCCTATTTTTCAACATTAGTGTATAGGAATGCAAGAGATTTCTGTGCATTAATTTTGTATACTGCTACTTTACCAGATTCATTGATTAGCTCTAGTAGTTTTCTGGTAGCATCTTTAGGATTCTCTATGTATAGTATCATGTCATCTGCAAACAGTGACAATTTTACTTCTTCTTTTC
>NC_041230.1:30252091-30282793 GCF_002837175.3 Physeter macrocephalus
GGAAGGAAGGAAGGAAGGAAGGGAAGGAAGTAAGGAAGGAAGGAAGGAGGGAAGAAAGGAAGGAAGAAAGGAAGAAAGGGAGAAGACAAAATAAAGTAGGATAACATATAGTTATTAAACTGAAAAATAAAAAAGTAAAAAAAATAATTATTAAGAAGAAAAATTTCTGTTAAAAAAAAGAAAAAAGAAAAAACAAAAAAACAAAAAAATGGGTTGGACTAACCCTAGGACAAATGGTGGAAACAAAGCTATACAGACAAAATCTCACACCGCAGCACACACATACACACTCACAAAAAGAAAAAAAGGGGAAAATAATAGTATATCTTGCTCCAAAAGTCCACCTCCTCAACTTGGGATATTTCGCTGTCTATTCAGGTTTTCCACAGATGCAGGACACTTCAAGTTGATTGTGGAGCTTTAATCAGCCGCTTTTGAGGCTGCTGGGAGAGACCTCCCCCTCTCCTCTTTGTTCGCACAACTCCTGGGGTTCAGCTTTGGACTTGACCCCGCCGGGGGGAGGGAGGGGCACGGATGCGGGGCGAGCCTGCGGCGGCAGGGGCCGGCGTGACGCTGCACCGGCCCGAGGCGCACCGCGCGTTCTCCTGGGGAAGCTGTCCCTGGATCCCGGGGCCCCGGCAGTGGCGGGCTGCACGAGCTCCTGGGAGGGGCGGTGTGGAGAGTGACCTGTGCTCGCACACAGGTCTCTTGGTGGCGGCAGCAGCAACCCGAGCATCCCACACCTGTCTCTGCTGTCCGCGCCGACAGCCGCGGCTCGCGCCCGTTTCTGGAGCTCCTTTAAGCGGCGCGCTTAAACCCCTTCCTAGCGCACTAGGAAGCAAAGAGGGAAGAAAAGGTCTCTTGCCTCTTCGGCAGCTCCAGACTTCTCCTGGACTCCCTCCCGGCTAGCCGTGGCGCACTAGCCCCTTCAGGCTGTTTTCACTCTGCCAACTCCAGACCTTTCCCTGGGATCCGACTGAAGCCCGAGGCTCAGCTCCCAGCCCCCTCCCGCCCCGGCGGGTGGGCAGACAAGCCTCTCGGGCTGGTGGGTGCCGGTCGGGACCGATCCTCTGTGCGGGAATCTCTCCGCTTTGCCCTCCGCACCCCGCTGCTGCGCTCTCCTCCGAGGCTCCGGAGCTTCCCCCTCCGCCACCCACAGTCTCCGCCCGTGAAGGGGCTTCTAGTGTGTGGGAACCTTTCCTCCTTCACGGCTCCCTCCCACTGGTGCAGGTCCCGTCCCTATTCTTTGTCTCTGTTTATTGTTTTTTCTTTTGCCTACCCAGGTACGTGGGGGGTTTCTTGCCTTTTGTGAGGTCTGAGGTCTTTTGCCAGCGTTCGGTGGGTGTTCTATAGGAGAAGTTCCACGTGTAGCTGTATTTCTGATGTATCTGTGAGGAGGAAGGTGATCTCCGCGTCTTACTCTTCCGCCATCTTGCCTTTTCTCCTCTGAGGTGCTTCTATGTTGGTTGCATAAATATTTACAATTGTTATACCTTCTTCTTGTATGTAGTGTCCTTCTTTGTATCTTGTAATAGTCTTTGTTTTAAAGTCTATTTCTTCTGATATGAGAATTGCTACTCCAGGTTTCTTTTGATTTCCATTTGCATGGAATATCTTTTTCCATCCCCTCACTTTCAGTCTGTATGTGTCCCTACGTCTGAAGTGTGTCTCTCTTGTAGACAACATAGCTAAGGGTCTTGTTTTTATATCCATTTAGCCAGTCTATGTCTTTTGGTTGGAGCATTTAATCCATTTACATTTAAGGTAGTTATATATATGTATGTTCCCATTACCATTTTCTTAATTGTTTTGGGTTTGGTTTTTTGTAGGTCTTTTCTTTCTCTTGTGTTTCCTGCCTAGAGAAGTTCCTTTAGAAATTGTTGTAAAGCTGGTTTGGTGGTACTGAATTCTCTTAACTTTTGCTTGTATGTAAAGGTTTTAATTTCTCCGTCAAATCTGAATGAGGTCCTTGCTGGATAGAGTAATCTTGGTTGTAGGTTTTTGCCTTTCATCACTTTAAATATGTGCTGCCACTCCCTTTTGGCTTGCAGAGTTTCTGCTGAAAGATCAGCTGTTAACCTTATGGGGATTCCCTTGTATGTTATTTGTTGCTTTTCCCTTGCTGCTTTTAATATTCTTTCTTTGTATTTAATTTTTGATAGTTTGATTAACATGTGTCTTGGCGTGTTTCTTCTTGGATTTATCCTGTATGGGACACTTTGTGCTTCCTGGACTTTGTTGACTATTTCCTTTTCCATGTTGGGGAAGTTTTCAACTATAATCTCTTCAAATATTTTGTCAGTCCCTTTCTTTTTCTCTTCTTCTTCTGGACTGCTATAATTTGAATGTTGGTGTGTTTAATGTTGTCCCAGAGGTCTCTGAAATTGTCCTCAGTTTTTTTCATTCTTTTTTCTTTATTCTGCTCTGTGATAGTTATTTCCACCATTTTATCTTCCATGTCACTTATCCGTTCTTCTGTCTCAGTTATTCTGCTATTGATTCCTTTAGAGAATTTTAAATTTCATTTATTGTGTTGTTCATCATTGTTGGTTTGCGCTTCAGTTCTTTTAGGTCCTTGTTAAATGTTTCTTGTATTTTCTCCATTCTATTTCCAAGATTTTGGATCATTTTTACTATCATTACTCTGAATTCTTTTTCAGGTAGACTGCGTATTTCCTCTTCATTTGTTTGGTGTGGTGGGTTTTTACCTTGCTCCTTTATCTGCTGCATTTTTCTCTGTCTTCTCATTTTGCTTAACTTACTGTGTTTGGGGTCTCCTTTTCACAGGCTGCAGGTTCATAGTTCCCATTGTTTTTGGCGTCTGCCCCCAGTGGGTAAGGTTGGTTCAGTGGTTCTATAGGCTTCCTGGTGGAGGGGATGGTTCTTGTGTTCTGTTGAGCGGGGCTGGATCCTGTCTTTCTGGTGGGCAGGGCTGCATCTGGTGGTGTGTTTTGAGGTTTCTGTGAATTTAGTATGATTTTAGGCAGCAAGACCCTGTCAGCCACATGGCTCAGAAGAAAAGGGAGCAAAAAAATAATTAAAATAAAACAATAAAATTATTTTTTAAAAAGTTAAAAAAAAAGCAACCAAACAAATAAACAAATCCACCAATGATAACAAGTGCTAATAAGTATACTAAGATACACATAAAAACCTGGAATAAGTCAGTTGCAGACAGGAAGCCCTAAGTCTTCCATTGCTTTGAAAGTCCACCGCCTCAATTTTGGCTTGATTCGTTGTCTATTCAGGTATTCCACAGATGCAGGGTACTTCAAGTTGATTGTGGGGATTTAATCCGCTGCTCCGGAGGCTGCATGGAGAAAAATCTCTTTCTCTTCTTTGTTTGCACAGCTCCTGGGTTTCAGCTTTGGTTTTGGCCCCGCCTCTGTGTGTAGGTCACCCTCAGGCTTCTGTTCCCGCCCAGACAGGACAGGGTTAAAGCAGCGGCTGATTAGGGGGCTCTGGCTCACTCATGCCAGGGTTGGGGAGGGAGGGATATGGTAGTTATAATTGGAATGTGGGGCGAGCCTGCGGTGGCAGAGGCCGGCATGATGTTACAACAGCCTGAGGCGCACGGTGTGTTCTCCAGGGAAAGTTGTCCATGGATCATGGGAACCTGGCAGTAGCTGGGGTGCACAGGTTCCCAGTGTGTGTGTGGGCCATATGGATAGTGACCTCTGCTTGCACACAGGATTCTTGGTGGCTGCAGGAGCAGCGTTAACATTTCATGCTCATCTCTGGTGTCTGTGCTATTAGCCGTGGCTCGCGCCCGTCTCTGGAGCTCGTTTACATTGTGCTCTGCCTCTGTGGGCAGACGGGAGGAATCCTCTTTCCTCGCGCACCCTGAAACTGTGGTGTCTTGCCTCTTAGTCAGTTCCAGACTTTTTCCCAGACTCCCTCCTGGCTGGCTGTGGCGCACTAGCCCCCTTCAGGCTGTGTTCACGCATCCAACCCCAGTCCTCTCCCTGGGATCTGACCTCCAAATCCCGAGCCTCAGCTCCCAGCCCCCACCCACCAAGGCAGGTGAGCAGACACGACTCTCAGGCTGGTGAGTACAGGTCGGCACCGATCCTCTCTGCGGGAATCTCTCCGCTTTGCCCTCCGCACCCCTGTTGCTGAGCTCTCCTCCACAGCTCCGAAGCCTCCCCCATCCGCCACCCGCAGTCTCCGCCCACGAAGGGGCTTCTAGTGTGTGGAAACCTTTCCTCCTTCACAGCTCCCTCCCACTGGTGCAGTTCCTGTCCCTATTCTTTTGTTTCTGTTTTTTCTTTTTTCTTTTGTCCTACCCAGGTACGTGGGGAGTTTCTTGCCTTTTGGGAAGTCTGAGGTCTTCTTCCAGTGTTCAGTAGGTGTTCTGTAGGAGTTGTTCCACATGTAGATGTATTTTTGACGTATTTGTGGGGAGGAAGGTGATCTCCACGTCTTACTCCTCCGCCATCTTGAAGGTCTCCCCTCTTCTGTGGGTATTTTTAAAAATAAATATTAGAGAGAATGAACCAACAAATTATTTTCTAATAATTCTCTATTTGCACAGTATTTCTTATCGTATCCATCATTCTCAGATGTTTAACTACTGTTGTATAAAAGTATGAGTAGAGGATGCAGATGCTTCTTTGTTTCTAAAGAATTTGAGAGAAAATAAGTAACTTAATGCTAAGTAGAGAAAATTTAGGAGTAAAAGTTAAGAGTTCTGAGTTTTGGCAAAATGTACAGTCATGTAACTGCCATCACAATGAAGATAACTGACAGCTTTGTCACCCCTCAAATTTCCCTCATGGCCTTTGTATCTTTCACTTAGCAAGATACATATAAAATTTATCCATGATGTTGTGTGTATCAGTAGTTCAGTTCATTTTATTGCTAAGCAGCATTCCATTGTATAGATGTACCACTGTTGGTTTATCCATTCACCAGTGGATATTTCATTTACTTCCAGGGTAGGCGATTATGAATAAAAAACACTAAAAATTCATGTTCAACTTTTTTGTGTAAACCAGTTTTCATTTCTCATGAGTAAATACATAGGAGTAGGACTACATGGTAATATTGTATGTGTATGTTTAATTTATTAGACTGCCAAACTTCTCTAAGGGGCTGTAACATTTTGCATTCCCATCAGTGATGTAAGAGAATTCCAAGTACATATTTGCCAGCACTTGGTACTATATCTCATTATGGTTTTTTTTTTGGTTTTGTTTTTTAATTTTTTTAATTGAGATATAATTGACATATAATGTTATATTAGTTTCAGGTTACAACATAATGATTCAGTGTATTATATATAACAGGGGTCCCCAACCCCTTGTTAGGAGCCGGCCTTCACAGCAGGAGGTGAGCAGCGGGTGAGAGAGCAAAGCTTCATCTGTATTTACAGCCGCTCCCTATCACTTGCATAACTGCCTGAGCTCCACCTCCTGTCAGATCGGTGGCAGCATTAGATTCTCATAGGAGCGTAAACCCTACTGTGAACTGCACATGTGCGGGATCTAGGTTGCATGCTTCTTATGAGAATCTGATGCCTGATGGTCTGAGGTGGCACTGAGACAGTGATGCTAGCTAGCACTGGGGAGCGGCTGCAAATACAGATTATCATTAGCGGAGAGGTTTGACTGCACAGAGACCATAATAAATCAATTGCTTTGTATAATTATTTCATTATATATTACAATGTAATAATAATAGAAATAAAGTATGCAAGAAATGTAATGCACTTGAATCATCCTGAAACCATCCCCCTCCCAGTTAGTGGAAGAATTGTCTTCTACGATACTGGTTCCTGGTGCCAAACAGTTTGGGGACTGCTGGTATATAATAATGTGAAATGATCACCACAGTAAGTCTTGTTAATATCCATCACCACATGTTGTAACAAATTTGTTTTTTCTTGTGATGAGAACTTTTAAGATCTCCTCTCTTAGCAACTTTCAAATATACAATACAATATTATTAACTATAGTCACCATGCTGTACATAACATCCCTAGGACTTATTTATTTTTTAACTGGAAGTTTGTACTTTTTGACCACTGTCACCCATTTCTCACACTCCCCATCTCCTGCTTCTGGCAACCACCAATTTGTTCTGTGTATTATGAGTTCATTTTTTTTCTTTTTAGATTCCACATAAAAGTGAGATCATATGGAATTTGTCTTTCTGTCTGACTTATTTCACTTCACATATGCTCTCATGGTCCATGCATGTTGCAAATGGCAAAATTTTCTTTTGTATGGCTGAATAATATTACATCTATATCTATCTGTCTCACATCTTCTTTGTCCATTCATCCATCAATGGACACTTAGGTTATTTTCATGTCTTGGCTTTTGTAAATAATGTTGCAATGAACATGAAGGGGCAGATATCCCTTTGAGTGAGCATTCTCATTTCCTTCAGATAAATACCTAGAAGTGGAATTGCTGAATCCTGTGGTAGTTCTACTTTTAAGTTTTTGAAAAGCTTTCATACTGTTTTCCATAGAGGCTGCACCAATTTACATTCCCACTAGCAGTGCACCAGGTTACCTTTTCTCCACATCCTTTCCAACACTTGTTATTTCTTGTCTTTTTGATAATAGCCATTCTAACAAGTATGAGGTGACTATATTTTTAATTTGCATTTTCATAATGGCTGATAATGTTGGGCATCATACATGTACTTATTTGCCATTTTTATATCTTGTTTGGTGAAGTGTGTGTTCAGATCTTCTGCAATTAAAAAAAATTGTGTTGCTTGCTTTCTTGAGTTTTGAGATTTTTAAAAATATTCTGGACATATATTCTGGATGCAAGTCCTTTGTCAGATGTGTTTTCTGCAAATATTTTATCTCAGAATGTGGTTTGCCTTTTCATTCTATTAATTGTGTATTTTACAGAGAAGTTTATAATTTGATTTATCCTATTTAACAATTCATTAATTTTTTTTAATGGATCATGATTTTGGTGTTGTAGCTAAGAATATTTGCCTAACCCAAGTCACAAATTCTTTCTCCTATTTTTATTTTAGAAATTTTATAGGTTTAGGGTTTACATTTAGGTATCTAATACATTTTGTGTTTACCACAGTTTGTTTGTTCATTAAACTATTGAAAGACATCTTGGTTACTGCCAACTTTTTGGAATTATGAATAAAGCTATGGTAAACTTGTGTCCAAGTTTATATGTGGATGTAACTTTTCAACTCCTTTGGGTAAATACCAAGGAGCATGATTGCTGGATCATATGGTAAGACTATGATTAGCTTTGTAAGAAACTGCCACACTACCTTTCAATAGGCTGTACTGTTTTGCCTTCATAACAGCAATGAGTTGGAGTTTCTGTTGCTCCACATCCTTGCTAGTATTTGGTGTCGTCAGTGTTTTAGATTTTAGTCATTCTGATATATGTGTAGTGGTATCTCATTGCTGTTTTATTTTCCTTCACGTTTAAAGGATATTGTCCCCTTAGTACAGAGTCCTGAGTTGAGGATTTTCTTTTTCTTTCAGCACCTTAAATATGTCACTTTGTTCCCTTCTGGCTTATATGGCTTCTGATGAGAAGTTCTTCTATAATTAACATCTTTGTTCCTTTTAATGTAATATGTCTTTTTCCTCTGACTGCCTTCAAGATTTTCTCCTTATGTTTGGTTTCCAGCAGTTTGAATGTGATGTTTAATTTATTTACTTGAAAAATCCTGTTTGGTGTTCTTGGAACTTCTTGGATCTTTGATTTTACATCTTCCATTATTTTTGGAAAATATTTGCCATTATCTTTTCAAATGTTTCTTCTGCCCTGTTCCTTCTCTTTTCCATTGAGGAGTCCAATTACATGTGTATTGGACCTTTTGTTATTGTCTTAAAGGTCTTGCATACTCTGTTTTTTTTTTTTTTGACTCTTTCTCTGCATTTTAGTTTGGATAATTTCTATGACCTAACTTCAAATTCACTGATTCTTTCCTCAGTTGCCTAGAGTACTGATGAACCCACCAAAAGCATTATTAATTTCTTTTACCATTTTCCCTAACATGCCATTTGATTCTTTCTTGTAGTTTTCATCTGTCTGTTAAAATTCTTCATTTGTTCATTTATATTTTTCACCTTTACCACTGGAGTTATAGCAAGTTACTTTTCATTCCTTGTCTTAAGGACTTTCTTAAGGAATTTTAAATTCTTTGTCTGATATTTTGAACTATCATGAGTCTAATTTCATTGATTATTTTGTCTCTTGACAATGGTTTTTTTTTTTTTTTTCTTTCTAATCTTGAGTCTCATCACTTTTGGTTGAATGGGAGATATTCTCTGTAGAACAGTAGAGACTAAGGTGTATGCCAGGAAAGAGACATAGCTCTTTTTCTGCTAGGCTATTAGTGTGTGGAGTTCAATTAATTTACCCAAGAGGTGTGCTGGGTTTGTGTTTTGTTGTTACAGTGGTTCCTCTCAGTAAATCACTGGCTTCAAATTCCTTTGATTACTTTCTGCTTAGGTTGGGGTTGGGTGTTGGATGGCTTCTCTCTCAGTTCTTCTGTTCTACTCTAGATTTAGACTTCTCTTATCAGCATGAACATCAAGAGTGAGAACTATTCCCTAAGTTTTGTACCTTTCCCCTGAATTAGACTGCTGTTATGTGTGACTTGCTCGTTGCTACCTGGTCGTATGTGTCGGGGGGGATTCTGTCTCATTGTAGTCTCAGTCTTAGGCACACCCATTGTTTCTTGGTCTTGAAGATGAGGATTTTTCAGTGATTCTGCCCTTACCTAGTGGGTAGCATTAGGGTATTTCTAATGGTAGGTCTAGGATGGAGTCTTGCCCCTTCTTGAGGCAGAGGATTATCATTACTTTTTGTTTCCTTCCAGTTGCTTCAGTGGGTCTTCACCTGTGCTGTGTGGGCCGCAGGGTTTTCTGCTTATGACTTTTGTTCTTTAGGGGAGATAGGAGAGAAGGATCCGTATGGGGCTTTGTGCCTTTCCTGCAGTGAATTGGTGCTCCTTTCTGCCAGGCCAGCACCAATGAGGGAAGCTACCTCTGGTTTCCCACTCTACTCCCATTTTTCTCATGAGCATGGCATTAGTTTGTTAGGATTGCCACAACAAAGGACCTCAAACTGGGTCACTTAAATAGCAGAAATTTATTGTCTTGTGGGCTAGAAGTCTAGAAATCTATCATCAAGGTGTTGGCAGGTTTGGTTCCTTCTAAGGTCTGTGAGGGAAGGATCTGTTCCACGCCTTTACCTGACTTGTAGGTGGCCACCTTCTTCTCATGTCTCTTTGCATCGTCTTCCCTCTATGTGTATCTCTGTCTAGATTTCCCCTTTTTATGAAAACACTGGTCATATTGGATTAGTGCCCACTGTAATGACCTCGTTTTAACTTGATTATCTCTATAAAGACACTGTCTCCAAATAAGGCCACATTCTGAGTTACTGGGGATTATGACCTCAACATATAAATTTTCAAACCATAACAAGCACCCATTAGGTTCTATGGGGAAGAATCTAGAAATGGACTACAGACACTCATTGTGTCTGTAGCTCCTAGGGGTTCTATCCTTCAACAGTTTGTTAAAAATTTTAACGGAAATATTTTTACCTGCTTCTATGGTGGCTTTGTCTTTGTCAAGTGCCGTGTCTTAGGTAAAGCAGTGCTGTGTTTTCATCTCTCCTTGGAGATGTCTGTCTTTCCTTAGGCTACATGGGTTGCTGTGACCACAGCTGTCCAAAAGATTTGACAGAAGTTATAGTTTTGTTGATTATCTGGCTTTTCCTTATTGTTAGGTGGTAGTGATACTCTTTCCAGATTTACACATACTAAGGGAGAGAAAACGACACTTTAAAAATCTGTTTACAATTTTTCATTACCAGATGAAGAAATACAGTTGATTTTATGTTGATCTTTTTTAAAAATTTAATTTAATATATTTATTTTTGGCTGCATTGGGTCTTCGTTGCTGCACGCGGGCTCTCTCTAGTTGCGGCGAGCGTGGGCTACTCTTTGTTGTGGTGTGCAGGCTTCTCATTGCAGTGGCTTCTCTTATTGTGGAGCATGGGCTCTAGGTGCACAAACTTCAGTAGTTGCAGCACGTGGGCTCAGTAGTTGTGCCTCGCGGGCTCTAGAGCACAGGGTCAGTAGTTGTGGTGCACGGGCCTAGTTGCTCCACGGCATGTGGTATCTTCCTGGACCCGATCTTGTACCCATGTCCCCTGCATTGGCAGGCGGATTCTAACCACTGCACCACCAGGGAAGTCCCTGTGTTGATCTTGAGTTTTGCAACTTTGCTAAATTCACTTATTAGTTCTAGTGTTTTTTTTGGGTAGACTTCCTTGGGTTTTCTATGAAGACAATCTTATAATTTGAAAATAGAGATAGTTTTATTTCTTCTTTTTCAATATATATATACTATTATTTATATTTATACATTTATCTGTTTATCTCTCTAGCTACCTATCTTGACTAGTTGCAGTGGCTAGGACCTTCATTATAATGTGGAATAGAAGTGGGGAGGGTGGATATCCTTGTCTTGTCCACTCTGCAGAAAGGTATTCAGCCTTCACCATGACGTATGATGTTAGCTGACCCGGGTTTTTTCCTAAATACCCTTTATTAGCTTAAAGAAAGTTTTCTTCTATTCCTAGTTTGTTGAGGGTTATTTACCATGAATGGATGTTGACTTTTGTCAAATGCTTTTTGACAAGGCATTTTCAACCTGGTTGATTCTTCTTACTTCTTAAGAAGAAATACTTGTACAAAAATTATTGAGTGACTCGAGTAAAACATTTCAGTAATGGCTATAATCCCAGATTACCGGGAGTTTAAAATGACTGTTACTTCAGTCTCACCTGGTGATTTATAAACAATTATTCAGTATCAATCAGGTTAGTAGAGTTTTCTAGTCAAGTGAGAGCTTTAGCTATAGAATTACCAAAGGGCTGCATTATAAATAAATGTCACCTCCAAAGTAGTCCCAGATGGGTTATCACAAAAAGCATTTTAGTAACTCTGTTTTTATTTTCTGCTATGTTTTGGGCATTGTGCTTGTTGTCTGGCATCCAGTATCTCATTTAATCTTAACAAAAACTCTGAAAAATTGGTATTGACATCTTCAGGATATTACAAGGTTTAAGAGTATGAACACTGAAGACCAACTGCCAGGGTTCATATTTCAGCTCTACCACTTGCGGAATGAGCACAAGCAAGTCATTTAACCTCACCTAATTCATTGCTTCACGTGTAGAATAGGGAAAAGAGTAACAATATGAGTAGTTGTTAAGAGATTTAAATGAAGCTATTCAATATTACACCTTAGCATATTTTCTGGTGCATTGTAAACACTACATCAAAGTTAGATATACATCCTGCTATCTTACAGATGAGGAAATGGAGAGATATGGAAACAAATGCATATAACTAATGTAAGTCCGAGTTTAGATTCATATCTAAGCCTAGCTGCTTCCAAAGCACACCCTCTCTCTCCCCCATCATGCTGCTGTTTTCTTTTGTTCTGATTAGGAAGAGAATATTTTGCTAATATATAGTGTCATTATATATCCTAGTTTATGCCTGTTGTCTCAGTGCAATTATTAATTGTGCCCCCTTTAACTCTCATGATTGTCCATTTTAGATAATAATTTATATGATCACTCTACTAATAACCCACATTCTAATTTATGTTTCAGTGGCAAATTATTATTTTTATTTCTAAATATTCCTGTGTTCTAGACTCTCCAACACACACACACACACACACACACACACAGAATCTAGCCTACAGTGGATTTTATAAGGAAGTTGCAGATACTATGTGTGTTTTGCATCTAAGACATTAATCACAATTTAGCAACTTCATGGCTTTATGCAGAGTAAACATACACCCTTTCAAAAATCTTATCTTTTTAAAAAAAATGTTTATTTATTTGGTCACACCAGGTCTCAGTTGCAGCAGGCTGGCTCCTTAGTTGTGGCTTGTGGGCTCCTTATACTGACACAGTTGTAAATATTCCTCATGTTGGGAGCGCCGTACCAATTCCACATGAATGGATACACATTGAAGTTGACTACTGTTGAAATGAATTTGGGCTATTAATAAAATGCTATTGGTTGTCCAAACCAGAAAAATATGGTCTAGTAGACAATTAGAGTCTATGAATGGTTTCTAGGTGTGATTCTTTTGGGGACTTGTTTCAGAGAGAGGAAGATAAAGGCTATGAGGTATTTCCAACATAAGGTTTTGACCCTTAATGGGAATTTAGCTCATATCTGACTTTTCTTAGTATTTTCTTAGTAGTTCTATACATCAATATTATTAGTCCTTTAAATAAACATTCTTATTGTGAGGAAATTATCTTCCTTTGTTGCTTTCACTTTTAAACATACAGTATAACTGAAGTGTCTGTGCATATGTCATAACTGAAATGTTTGCGTTAGTGAGAGTCAAAGTGAGAGCCAAGAATTTTATTTTCTACAGACACTAAACCTTTATAGAGACACAAATTCAAACAATTTTATTTTTATTCCTTTGAGGCTTGGTGCTATTCACACCTTTATATTCCTTATAGCCAGTATTTTATTTTACAATGTATATTTCAGTCTCAAGAGAGTTAAATTAATTCCTTTTATACTACATTTTGTGAACACCTTTTTTCAGTTGTCATTGGAGGCCTACCATAAGCAATGTGTTTAGCCTTCTGCTCACCCAATCATATTCAGCAAAAAAAATAGACTTTCATCTGAAGAAATCCCCTGTGGAGTAGGAAACACAGCTGTTTCATCGTACTAGACAGCCTGCAGAGAGATACTATTTTTCTTGGGGGAAAGGACACTCAAGTTTTGAGAATCTAGGTACGCACCATTGGGGAAAAAGATGAAAAGAAAATAGACCATCCTTTTCAATTCTCTTGTACAGAATATAAAGAAACTCTTTGTTCAGATTTCATGTCCTCCTCCTCCTTTCTCAGTCTTTAGTCTTTTAAAATTCTACCCTTAACTAAATGGGTAAGCTGCAAAAAAGATTAAACTTAAAAATATACCAGGAATACAGAATGAACAGAGGTGATTGATCTTTGAGTAGGTATCCAACAGTGCAATGAAATTCTCAAGCAGGTTCCTTTTTATTTCAAAATGGGTTTGATTCAGAGAGATTTTATAGCTGCTAAATCATGCGGTTGGCAGAGATTGTGCGTGCTTCTCACAGTTACCTTGAAAGATGTCAAATTTGGCAAAGGCAGTAAAAATCCTGGGATTTACTGAGTTTGCTTTTTTTTTCTCTTCTAGAGAATGCTCTAAAATTCAGTGTGCTCAGAAGTAATACAGTACAATTCTGAAAAGTGTGCAGAATTGCAGATTTCACAGAAAGAGTGTGGCTTTCTCAGCCAGTGTGCAACTACATCTTTGGCAAAAGCCTATGTTAGTTGTTACAAAAGGCTCCTCTTTACCACCAGTGTACTTTCAGTGTCATTGCCATTGGCATCTGAAAGCTGCTCATTTCCAGCATGATAGTTCCTGAGCAGCCTTGCTTTGTTCATCCAGAGAGGAGGTCTGAAGCAGCACTTATGGCCAGGTAGGCATACCTACACAAGACCACTACCCTATATTGGTGCAGTATTGGTGCATCATGGGCATGGCGCTGGTTTGATGAATGCCTTGGTGTGATTATCAGTTCCACTGGTGACTTGCATAACCTTTCCAAGCCCCAGCTTTACTAAGTGTAAATGGAGACAACAGACAATTTTATTAGGCTGCTAGGAGATTAAGTGAGATACCAAGTGCTTAAGACAGATACATAAGTGTCAATAAATGCCATTATTACTATTGTCATTATGATGTTCAATGAATGGAATTTATTATTATTATTAGATTATCTCCAGTCCAGGAGAATAGATTATTATTCATAAAGTTCACATTTGTTTTCATGACACAAATGATGCAATTGTTACTACTAAACTTATAGTACAATACCTCACTTCCATCTTGTCTGGAAGAAAGTGAGACCCACTGTCTGTGAGTCCCTAAATGCTGTTCTGCTATCAATCAGATTCAGATTGCTATCTCTATTTGTACATTAAAAAAATTAGCTTTTTAAAGCTAATTTTGTTCCTAAAGCCAAGCTCATGGCCCCTTTGATAGATAAAATTTATATTAATATACAACAATATATACAATGTAATTGAAGGATGCACCCAACTAGTGTGGTCTAGGTAATCTGCTAAGAAATTGCTCATTCGTAGCAGATCATATATAAATCCATTCCTAAAATCCATTGGCATCTGCAGCTCAAAGAAGCCTTGATTATAGGACAGGAAATCAGAGTAGTGCTATAATTCTAAGCACTTCACTTTCTGATATCCAGAGCTCTATAAATGTGGCTTTTTAAAATGTATCTGCTATGTGCTAGTCAATGTGACAATTTAAAATTTTTTATCCTTAAAACAATCTTATCGTCCCCATTTCCAGATGAAGACACTTTCTTGTTTTAGAGGAAAATTTTGTTAATTAATATGACCTTTGACCTTAACACTTTGAGATGCATTTATTCAGTCATTTATTCTCTTTCACGTAGGAATAGCCTGTCTTATCAATTACTATAACCCTGGTGGCCAGCACAGTGCCTGAAACATAGTACACGTTCCATAAATATTTTAAGTGTGTGCATAAATGCTAATATAGAGATTCTGAAGAACTCTAATGTCTTCATTTTCTATATCTCTTTTAAAACCTATCCCTAACTATAATAAAGTATACAAGCCCCTGGTTCCTTGAATGAATGGTAAGGATGGATTATGGTGCAAACCAAGACTGTTCAAGCTTCAGGGATTACTCCAAACTGTGACTAAGCCTCTATTGTAGGACTAATGGGGATTAGGCAGAAATTAAACCATCAAGGCAAGGAAGATGATGGAAGCATTTAACTAAATCTCCCAACTGTGCCAACTGGAGTAAATATAAACGAGCAGGTCCAATGTTATAGACAGTTGATAGATAATTGAGGGGCAGATATTGTAGGCCACTTTCTCATTCTGTTTTCTTCATAAAAGTCCAAGGAATATGTTTTAAAATGTAAACTGGTTTGTCCCACATCCTCACTTAAAATGCACTCGTGTCTTGTGGCATTTTTAATGTAACATAAGCGCTACCATGACCTACTACCACATCCTATATGATCTAGACCTTTTGCCGCCAAACTGTCCTCTCAGTTGTATGCTCCAGTCACACTGCTCTTTGCATCTCAAAATCTTTTTCTTATTGTTCCCTTACCTGGAGTTTCTCACAGCTCTTTTCATTTCTGATCCTTCAGTTTCAGCTCAAATGTCACCCTCAGACCTTCCCAGGCTATTGCATCTAAATTGCCCTCCATCTTCAGACTCTATCACAGTGCCTTGATGATTTCAGCTTGTGATAAATGCAATGAAAGGAGTCATTTCTGACTTGGTGTCCTCCAAAATAATGAAGTCAGCAAATAAGTTTTGTGTGAGTGGGGGGCTTCTTTTTGTCCTCATATTTAAGACTGATAAAAGCCTAGAATTTGGTATGTTCTTAATAAATATTTGTGGTACATACAACTGTCTGAAGAATGCAATGCTGGGTACTATGGGCTGGCCTAAAATATGAAAGATTTATGATTTTGATGATCTGATTGTTCTTGAAATGACTAGGGACATTATGCTGCTTGACAGTTAGGGATTGGTATCACAGCACAGAAAGCTGTGTGCCAAAACCTGTACAGAGGGGACCAGCAGCAAATGAAAACTTATGTTGGGGTTGAGGGCATTCAGATAATATAACCTGCCTGGACAACAGCCCTAAGAGAGGATTGTGATGGTTAATTTTGTTTTACTTGGCTGGACCATGGTATTCAGATATTTGGTCAAACATTATTCTGGATTTTTCTGTGAGGGTGTTTTTAGATGAGATTAACATTTACATTGGTGAACTTTAAGTAAAGCAGATTGCCCTCCTAAATGTGGGTGGGCCCCATCCAATAATTGAAGGTGTGAATAGAACAAAAGACTGACCCCCCCCCCCCCCGAGTAAAAGGGAATTCTGTCAGCAGACAGCTTTTGGGCTTGAACTGAAACATTGGGCTCTTCCCTGAGTCTCTAGCCTACTGGCCTACTCTGCAGATTTTGGACCTGCTAGACTCCATAATCATGTGAGCCAATACCTTAAAATAAATCTCTATACACGTTCTATTTGTTCTTTTTCTCTGGAGAACCCTGAAAAATACAAGGATACTGGGGTGAAGGATCCAAAAGGCTCTGAGAGGTTAGAGATAATTTCAATAATCATAGCAGAAGGCTTATCACAGTTGGTGAGACATCGGCTGGGGTGTTTCCATTTTGAAGTCCAGTAGGATAGTGGTCATACCTGGGAATCTGTCCAAATAAAGTAGTATTTCCCTTAGTGGCTTGGAAGTGTGCCAAAAAAGCTTCATTTTAGAGAATGGGCAGAAACAGTAAGCAGCAAGCCATCAGATGGAGTTGATAGGACGCCACAGATACACTGTGCAACTTTTCTGAGGAAAGATGAAATGGGAATCTGTAGTAGCAAAGATAAGGCTATCATCAGGGGCTATCTCATATGCTTTATATGCATTATCTTACTTAATACCCTCAAGCAAGCCTTCAGGGTAGATGAGAATATTCCTATATTACAAATGAGAAAACTGAGCCTCAGAAGAGTGAAATTACTTTGCCAAATTCACATAGCTGGTAGGTGCTGGTGACAGGACTCACACTCAAGCATGCTGTTTCTAGCATCTGTCTTGGCCTGCTGTGGTGTTTCCTTTAGCGCATTGGCTCTGAAAGACACTTGAGGGTAGGAGTTGGTAGAACTTCAGAATTTAGAAGGTCGTATGGAAGCACTGGATCCTTGGATTAAAACAAAACTATGATTCATATTTTTAGTGCCTTCATTTTTGAAATGATTAGTATTATCAAGTGGACATAACATCTAGAATGATTTTTCACAGTTGAAATCTCTGACTGCATGAAATTTCATGTACTGTATTTTAGAGCAGTATATCCATTCCCTTCCACTGCCCTCTAGAAGATTGTGGGAAGTGTGCACATGAAGGGAAAAATGATACACACTATATCTCTTTAGGTATTAAAAGTACTTGAGTATAAGAAAATGTCTTCTTTTAAGAGGCCATGCATTCATATGAATCACCTCTCCCCATCTACTCTAATTAGACATTCTGCTGTATTTCTTCATTGTGAAGAAGTTCAGGAAAAATATGGACAGATATGTGCAGACTCAAATTTATTTTGAAAGGAAAAGCTGTCTCTCTCTCAATTTCTAGTACCTTTATTTCCATCCTGTGTGGCCTGTACCTTTGTCGCTTTGTCACCAGCATGATTAGTAAGAAGTTCAAGGAACATCGTTCAACTTTGTATTTGTCTCAGCTAGATTATAAGCAGAAACACAAAATAATATAGGTAGAAAAGTATTTTTAAATCTTGTGTTTCAGAAATAATTCCTATCTCAATAATAGCCATCTGAATGCATACCCACCATAAACTAGGCAGTGTCCTGGCAGAATTCAATATGTTGTCATACCTAATTCTCGCAACAATCATGTTTCCTCATTGACTTATTTATAAATTGAGATTTGGAGAAGTTAATATGTTACCGACGTCACAGGCTCGGATAGGAATCTAACCAGGATTCAAACTCAAGCTTGTCTGTTCCTCAAGCTCATGTTTTTTCGCTGTGAATATACCTCTAACTTCCTGAAATCTCTACAAAGACTTGTGCTGCCCAGTGAGCCATGAGACAAGGGGAAAACCCCACGCTATCTCTTAGAACAGCGGATCCTTAACATGCAGTGAAAGAATTTGGGTGTCAGAAATTCCCGCTGGGAGTGTGGCCAACCAGATGAGTCGAAGCCTCAGGGAGGCTGCACGAGAATTTGGACATTTTCTCATATTTTAACAAGAAACAGCAAATTTTCACACACAAAGAAATACCATTGGACATATGCAAGAAGCCTGTTGTTGGGTCAAAAATTCTTCCCTGGGCTCTTCAGGCATCTGTTTCCCAGCAACTCCTCGAGGTCAAAGACCATTTTCCCTTCTGGTTCCTAAATCCACAAGACCATCTCAACGCTGTATCTAGCCAGCGCCTCTTTGCAATTGGAACATTAAACATATTTTCTCTCTTGTTGTCTCCTCACGCAGTCAGCTTCCTTCTGTTGCTAGCTTGAGGGGTTATCTCTTTTTAGTCACAGCACAGGGCCATGTTTTTGTAGCCTTATTATGGAATTGTGTTCCATGTTTTCTCTTTCATCCAACAAGTCTGTCTAATAGAATTATAATACACAAACCAGTCTTGCCATCCTGATGCTGTATTTCACGGTACATGAGACTGTGTGATGACTAGAATATCCTCCCAACCCGAAGATGTGATGGTTCTGTGACTAGGTTTGATTTGTGTAGAGAAAACACTGGAATAACTACTTGATTCCTCTTCTTCCTGTCTTTCTCAAGATTTCTCAACAGTGGCACTATTGACATTTTGGGCTGGAAAATTCCTTGTCGTGAAGGGCTGCCCTGTGCCTTGCAGGGTGTTTAGCAGCATCCCTGGGCTACGATCCCAGTAGCACCCCCCCCCCGCCCCCCGTTGTGACAACCAGAAATATCTCCACATATTGTCAAGTGTTTCCTGGAAGGTAAAATAGTCCCTGGTTGAAAGCATTGTTCCCTCTTTTTTCTCCCTCTTCTCTGTCTCTCTCTCACACACACAGTCACACGCATGCACGCATGCACACACATGCTAGCACTTTGAAGGGACAGGTTTCATACTAAAATTACCAGTTGTATGTGTGCTACTTACATGGTTTTGTGCATTTGACTATGGAAGAAATTCTTCTACATCCAAAAATACATGGCTAGCTGTTTCTTTAAAGATAAAACTTGAGGTTGTGTAAATCCTTAGGCCTGTGCAAAAGTTTGAAACCATCTGGAGTTGAACCAGCCCCAAAGCCTAACTCACGTGCCCTGGAACTTGCAGATGGAAAGCTTGCGGGGAGGAGGTACTGGACGTGGGAATCATCTCAACTTTATAAACATGAAAGCTTAGGAATAAATTGCTTTTAGCTTCCAAACAATTCTGGCTTCTAGATTTCAATTCAAGGCAGTAATAAATGCTTCTTTCAGGTGCTCTCCAACCCACATAGTGGCACAGGGTCAGAATACCAGCAGGGAGGTCCAGGGTGCAGAAAGGCAGTTTACAGATGAGTTACCCTGATGCCAGACAGGAAGAAGGGTCCGGCTTCCCTCGGGGTCTTGTGTGAATGGCAACCCTCTTCTTTCTCTGAGTGGGATCTTTTTTTTACACTTGAATGCAAATTATCTATTTCAGAATGTGTGAGTTTCCCAGAAGTTACAGAATTTCAGGTCCATCATGTGTACTCACTTACTGAACTCCACGTAGCGGTCCTCAAGGCTTGAGTATGAAAAAGTTGTGATTCTTGAATTCAAGTGGCTTGCACACCATTTTAGAAGACAAAAACCTGATGTATTATATCCTCTGAAGATTTTATTTTCAGTAACTCAGTTTCTCCTTCCTTGAGGTAATTCTGTACTGAATAACAGTTCTATTTTGCACTGTTCCCACTCTACTGTCACATATTTGTTTACCTGTCTGTGTCTCTGTGAAGGCTAGAGTGATGATGTATTTACATTTATATTCTCAGTGTCTTGCAAAGGTCTTGGCATGGGGTTAGCAGAACTCTCTGCTCCATTTAATGACAGAGAGCAATAAAGGCTTTCTGAAACTCTTTACTCCTTGGAGTCAGTGTCACTCCTGCTTTCCTCTCTGGCCTTACTTTCCTTTTTTCTTTGTTTCCTTGGTCATTCCTACCTATAAGACTCTTAGATAGTGGACCTATAGAGATTTATCTTTGATTCTCCATTTTACTTATTTTGAATAATTTCCCTAAATCATCTAATCTGTTTTCATTGGTCTAACTGTAGAGACTGTTGATTCTCAAATCTACTACCATCTGTCCTAACTTCCTTCCCAAGCTTTAGGCTTGAGAGCTCTTCGCTGGGTATATCCACCTAGCGTTCCAAAGAAATATCAATTTAACACATTCAAAACTTGGTGGATATTATCTTTTCGTCAACTGTAGTTAACTTATTTAGTATCAAATCTCAATTGATAGCCCTATCAGCTTCCTAGCCATTCAATCCAGAAACATGTGGGTCACCATTAATTCTTCCTTCTCCCTCCTCTTCCTGAATTCTGTGTTGGATTTTCCGCCAAATTCTGCTGCTTTTACCTTCTAAATTTTGTTTTGTTTTGGTTTGGTTTTTTTGTCAAGGCTATCCTCCCTTCTCTATTTGTATCATTACTGTCCTAGTAAATGTCCTCCTCATCTTTCAATAGTCTCTTACCATCTCCCTGACTCCAGTCTTGCCTGTCTTAAATTTAACCTTCTCACTGCAGCCAGAATGAGTTATCTAAAAAGTAAGTCCAACTCTGATGCATTCCTCCCCACTCTAAAAATTGATTGTCTATGGAATAAAGCCCAATGCTGTTCACATGGCACGACCTGGCCCCATTCTACTTCTCCAGCCTCACTTGTTATGACTCGTTCCAGTTACTATTGCTGTGTAACAAGGTACACTATAATTTAACAGCTTAAAATAGCCCTCTTACTATGCTTACAGATTCTGTGGGTCAGGAATTCAGATAGGACCCAACAGGGATTGCTTTTCTCTGATCCACATTCTGGGGATTCAGTTGGGAAGACTCACTGGCTAAGTTGACGAGAAGGCTGGTGGCTAGAAACTTCTAAAGACTCATCTCATATCTGTTAGAATGACTCAAATCAGAGTGCCTACATGTGGTTTGATTGGTTTATGGCATGGAGGCCTCGTGGAGTTCAGTTTCTTAGAGTATGGTTCAGGGATCTGAGTATGAATGGTCCATTGAACAAGGTGGAAGCTGCATGGCTTTTTATGACCCAGCTTTGTGCATCACACAGAATCACTTTAGCAGTTCTCTCTTGGTGAAAGCAATCGCAAGGTCTGGTATAATAAAGAATATATCTGGTCTTGGTTCCTGGCACAGAGTTTCAGGAATCCTTGGAATTTTCTGAGGGATTAGAGTGTCTTTTGTTATTCATAATGACCCCTCTTCAACCATATCTGAATTTATGCAGTGAGGTAGCTCATAGTGGGGCCTCTAGATAGCTTTAGCATGGGGGCTGATTGACAGCAAAACCAACCATGTGATGAGAGGGTTGGAAATTTTGGTCCCATCCCCTGACCTCTCTAGTCCCTCTTAGAGGGTAGAGGGACTAGAGAGCTTCTTGGTTGGTGAGCGTATTGATGTACTGGGAGGGTGACATACTCTCATTTCATGGGACCAGAAACTCCAGTGCTTGGGACCTTTGCCCCATGTACCTGTTCAACTGGCTGTTCATTTATATCCTTTATAATAAAATGGTAATTTAAATATAGTACTTCCTTGAATTTTGTGAGTTGTTCTAGCAAATTATTGAAATGGTAGGGGATCAGGGGAACCCCTGAATTTGTAGCCAAGCCTATTGGTCATAAGTATAGTAGTCTCTAGCACCTGTAGCTGGGGCCCAAAGTAGGGGCCGTCTCATAGCACTGAGCCTTTTAGCCTGTGGGGTCTGTGCTATATCTGGGTAGTTAGTATCAGAATTTATTTGAATTGTAGGACACCTCATTCATTGGTTTTAGAAAATTGATGTTGGAAAGCACAACCTCATCCAGATTCACAGTAGGGGACATAGACTCCCACCTTTTGATAAGACGAGTATGAATACTCCTCATATGTTTTTCCAGCTTTATCGAAAACTTGTATTACAATTTATAAAGTGTACAATGTGGTAATTTGATATACGTATATATTGTCAAAGAATTCCTACCATCACATTAATTAACACATCTATCACCTCACATATTTATTCAGTTTTTTTTTTTCTTCTGGTGAGAACACTTAAGTTCCACTCTCTTAGCAAATTTCAGTTATACAATACTGTATTATCAACTCTAATCACAATGTTATACATTAGGTCCTCAGATCTTATTCATTTTGTAACTGAAAGTTTGTACACTTTTACCACCTCTCCCTCTTTCTCCTATTCCCCATCTCCTGGCAACCACCATTCTACTCTCTGTTTCTATGAGTTCAACTTTTTTTTTTTTCCAGGTTCTACACATAAATGATACCACACACTGTTCATTTTTCTGCTGTGGGTTATTTTGCTTAGCATAATGACCTTCAGGTTCATACAAATGGCAGGATTACCTTCTTTTTCAAGGCTGAAGAGTATTCCTCTGTGTGTGTGTGAGTGTGTGTGTGTGTATCAATCACATTGTCTTTATCCACTGATCTGCTGACAAATTTATGTTGTTTCCATACCTTGGCTATCATGAGTAATGCTGCAATGAACATTGGAGTACAACTCTCTCTTCAAGATAGTAATTTTGTTTCCTTTGGATATATATCCAGGAGTGGGATTGCTGGATCATGTGGTAGTTTTATTTTTAATTTGAGGAACCTCTATACTGTTTTCCATAGTGGCTGTACCAGTTTACATTTCCATCAACAGTGTACAAGGGTTCCCTTTTCTCTACATTCTCACCATGATTTCTCTCTTGTGTTTTTGATGATAGCCATCCTAACAGGTATGAGGTGATACCATTTGTGGCTTTGATTTGCATTTCCCTGATATTAGTATGTTGAGCACCTTTTTGTAGCTGTTGGTCATTTTCATGTCTTCCTTGGAAAAATGTCTATTCAGGTCCTTTGCCCATTTTTAAATTAGGTTATTTGTTTTTTCTTGCTATTGAGTTGTATGAGTTCCAGGTATATTTTGGATATTAACTGCTTATCAGATATGTGGTTTGCAATTTTTTATCCCATTTCATAGGTTGCTTTTTCATTTTGTTGATAATTTCCTTTGCTGTGCAGAAGCTTTTTAGTTTGTTGTAGTCTCACTTGTTTATTTTTGCTTTTGTTGCCTTTGCTTTTAATGTCAAATCAAAATCGTTGCTAAGACCAGTGTCAAGGAGCTTACCCATATGTTTTCTCCTAGTAGTTTTATGGTTTCAGGTCTTATCTTCAAGTCTAATTCATTTTGAGTTGATTTCTGTATATGGTGTAAGATAGTAGTCCAGTTTCATTCTTTTGTATGTGGCTATCTAGTTTTCTCAACACTGTTTATTGTAGAGACTATCCTTTCCCCATTGTATATTCTTGGCTCCTTTGTTGTAGATTAACTGACCATATGTGCATGGTTTATTTCTGGGCTCTCTGTTCTGTTGATCTATGTGTCTGTTTTTATGCCAATACCATAGTGTTTTGATTACTATTGCTCTGTAATATAGTTTGAAATCACAAAGCATGATAACCCCAGCTTTGTTCTTCTTTCTCAAGGTTACTTTGGCTATTTGGAGTCTTCTGTGGTTCCATACAAATTTTAGGAATGTTAGCTCTATTTCTGTGAAAAATGCCATTAAGAATTTGTTAGGGATTTCATTGCATCTGTAGATTGCTTTGGGTAGTATGGACATTTTAACAATATTAATTCTTCCAGTCCATGAGCATGGGATATCTTTCTACTTATTTGTGTCTTCTTCAATTTCTTTCATCAGTGTCTTATAGTGTCCAGTGTACAGATCTTTTACCTCCTTGGTTAAATTTATTCCTAGGTCCTTTATTTATTTATTTATTTGATTGTAAATGTCATTTATTTCTGTAGAATATCTTTTCTACCCTTATTTACCTGGTTAATGGAGGACAAGGACCATGTCATTCCTCTTTATACTCCCAATAAAATTTAATAAAAGGCAAAAGTCGGTCATAATTTAGTTTCTTTGTAGTTGGATTTTGAGGACTTTGTGATTCAAATGCTGCAAATATCTCTAAGACATGTTAGCTGAGAGATCATAACTATATGGTATGCAAGTAACTACTGTCCCCTCCTCTGTCTGTGTAGATATTGTTAACCAGTCAGAACACTCTACCCACTTAGGTCCTAACTTGACCTCAGAATATTTTTCAACACAAATTTCAAAAAGATTTTCCCAACTTCTTTCCTCTTTTTAATCAGAAAATAATTTAAATTTTCTTAATGATTTGACTTTTATATCAATTGATGTACTGCTCTTAAATGTGGTATTGGAGGAAATAGAATTGGTAGGCAAAACAAAGAAGGAAACCATAATTGATTGGATGTTTATTACATGCTACACCATTTACCTGCATCATCTTAAATTCTATCAACGGGTTTTTTTTTTGTTTTTGTTTTTTTTTTTGTGGTATGCGGGTCTCCGTCTGCTGTGGCCCCTCCCGTTGCGGAGCACAGGCTCCGGACGCGCAGGCTCAGCGGCCATGGCTCACGGGCCCAGCCGCTCTGTGGCATGTGGGATCCTCCCAGACCGGGGCGCGAACCCCGTTCCCCTGCATCGGCAGGCGGACGCGCAACGACTGCGCCACCAGGGAAGCCCCTATCAACGGGTTTTTAACGTAAGTTTTGTCCCCATTATACAAATGAGACGACTGGAATTCAGAGGGTTAGAATCATTTGCCCAAAGTCACACAGCTGGCAAATATGATACAGGATTTAAACACGAGCAGTTCTGTTTCAAGAGTTCCTCTATTTGTCTTTCTTTGGAACACCACCCTACTCAATCACTGTGCCTCTGAATAAAACAACTATCTCCCCTGCTTCTCACATGACTGCTGGGCACTGGTGCCTTCCTCAGGGTGCATTAGTGACAGTGAGGTTATTAAGAAGCATGTGGTTCCTTTTCTACCCATCGAACTTCCTCCTCTTACTTAGTCCAAGTAAGGATTAATTTTCTAATTTTCACAGAGGCAAAGGTAGAAGTAAGTGGAGGTAAGCTTTAATGCCATCTCCTATCCTTTTCCTCTTCAGATCTCAATAAGTTAAGAGATGTAGGAATGTAATGGTTACTTTCTCATCCCTTCAGGTAATGGCTAGCAAGGAACTGTCCTATCAGTAGCAGCATGGACCAAGTTCAAGCTCTGTTGCTTTAGGATTCTCCAAAGAGAGAGAAGGTCATTGGGCTTTTGCTTCATGAAGTTCCCTGGATGTTATCCTGACTCTTGTTGGAAGGGCCAGGAAGCAATGACTAGGCTTCCTTGCTATATTAAATGTAATTAGAGATTTAGGAGCCGCATCACTCAGGCACAAATCCTTTAAAAAATATGTATTTAAATAAATATGTTTATATAGTTTATATTGGCTAAGCTAACCCTCCCATTTCAAAAACAGTATTGTCACCTCAGCTCACATTGCTCTATTATGATCAATGGCACTGAGCAGCTTTATATTCAAGGCTCACGAATTTCAATTACTTCAGGAGACAATCTGGTAACTGAAGATAGAAAGAAAGTCTCACTTCAGAGTGGCATTCACTAAGAATTTCATTCCATGGGGGATAGTCTAGAGGAATCTTACCAATATACTTTCCTTCTCTAAAATATGGGGTGCACATATAGTCAGTGTGTGTGCTTGTGTGTCTCTGTGTGTGTTTAGTGACTAAATGTTAAAAAGTGCAGGCATTGTACATTTAGACACTGTCTGCTGTGATCATAGAGCATCTTATACAAATATCTGTCAGAGCACTTAACTGACTGAATTGTTACTCCCTATGTATCTACTCATTTTCTAGATCTTAAGCTTTTAGAGCATTTTAGAAGTATTAGTAATAATAACAAGAACAACAACTCATTGAGAATGGATCATGTGCCAGATACTACCCCATCTATACCTCTTCACATACTTTGTCCTTACAACTGACCCTTTGATGTAGGTACTATAAGATCCCAGCCATTGAGGAAATTATGAGGATAGTGGTAATTCTAATGGACAGAAACTGGGGTGGGCATAGAGGAGTATGCATATGGGAGATTGATTACCCTCCAGTTAAAAACACTCAGACCTAATTAGCTGTATATATATAAGCCAAGGACTCAGGTGGCCAAGTCTAGAGCCGAGGTGTAAATAAAGAAGTAGCGTGTATATCTGAAAGAGTATGATCATTCGGGTCAGGCAAATCTGGTTTTAAGTTTTCTTTTGAAGGCTAAGAATAAAACCAATGTGTAAAAGAGGCAAATATTAGAAGCAACTTGTAGAATTGTTGCAAGAATTCGGATGCCTGCCATTACTAGTTGATGCCAATTATTAGCGGAATAAGAATTTTTTAAAGTTGTTTCTAGGAATGAAGGTATAAGGGAACATGGGGCCAAGGACTCAGTTGTGTTATGGGGCTCTCCATGTGTGGAATAGTAGGAAGAAGAAGAGATGCTGATGGGGACAAAAGAGTAAAGAGGCAGAAAGAAAAGCAGAACAGGAATTTGTTCTGGGAATCTAATTCTTTGGTCAGGATTATCAAGGTTGAGGAAAATGCAAACCAAGGTCATTGTGAAGAATGAAATCACCTCTGAGAGGGAGGACCATTCTGATATAATTGGGACCACAAATACAAACTGAGAAATATTATTCTGATTTTTCCACAGACCCAATAAAATAAAGACCAGGATTCCTAGGAACCAGGGCTCAGCAAAGTTAACTGAAATACGAAGTTGTATAGGGAGTAAATGGCAAAGACAGAGCTTGGGCCTAGGTTTGTCTGGATTCACGTCCATAGAATGGGGACTTCCAAAGCAAAAACCCACTAGTGAGAAATGTGAAAATGATGATTTTTTTCCCTTTTCTTTAGAAGTCATGCCCAGTCATTGAGGTCAGCAACTATTATGGAACTAACATTTTGGTAAACCCCTAGTTATATTCTTCTGCATCTTTAAAAAGCCATAGATTAAACAAGGAAGAGATGCTATAGAGCAGCAAATTTACGTGTTTTATAATTCCTGGGTCCTGCTCAGCTGCAGTGTTCAGTGAATGCAAGTGCAGTAAATAACTTGGTCACAGATGCCATTTACATAACTATAGCCTGACAATGCAGGGAGTAAGAAAGTATCATTTTCTGTACCCTTTAGAATTACATGGAAATGAACAAGCTTTTTCTTTCTTTTTTTTATAAATTTGTTTATGCATTTATTTTATTTTTGGCTACGTTGGGTCTTCATTGCTGTGCGTGGACTCTCTCTAGTTGCATTGAGCTGGGGCTTCTCGTTGCGGAGCACAGGCTGAAGGCATGCGGGCTTTGGTAGTTGTAGCACGTGGGCTCAGTAGTTGTGGCTTGTGGGTTCTAGAGCACAGGCTCAGTAGTTGTGGCGCACAGGCTTAGTTGCTCCATGGCATGTGGGATCTTCCCAGATGAGGGCTTGAACCCGTGTCCCCTGCATTGGCAGGTGGACTCCTAACCACTGCGCCACGAGGGAAGTCCCAACAAGCTTTTCTTTTTTCCTCAACGGTGGTTATGTAAAACAAATATTTGTGATAATTTTAAAAAGCTTGTTTCAGTGCAAAAATAAAGCAATTTATAAGACAAAGGAGACAAATAGCTAAATTAAGACAGTTGAATGATTACAGTGTACACACACATGAGATCAAAAAGTGTGGTTAAATTGCACACTGAAATCACAATAAAAGAGGAGAATTTTATTGCCAAATAATTAAATCTCTTTTTAAGTGTACTTTTTTTTCTATACAAGCAAATTTAAAATCTTAGTGAATCTTCTTTTTTTCCTCAGAAAAATATTTGCCAGATTAAGTCTTCATCCTCAGCATGCAGAGTTTTCATAATTGTTTGGCTCTTTTTGTTTATAAAAATGTCCAATAGAGGCCATGCCTGATTTTGCAGATCTATCATTTATATGCTGTGGGCAGGCAGGTAAAAGAGTGAAGTCATGAACTTCTGCCGCTCACTGAATAATAGTCATAGTTGACATTTACTGAGCATGTACTAAGTGTCAGGGACTCTGTGAATGCTTTAAGTGGGTTGTCTACTTCAGTTAACTCAATTAAATATGAGAGAACTGAAATGTAGAGAGATTAATCTAATTTCCCAGAATCAAATAATAAGGAAGTGGGTAGACTGAGATTCAAAGCGGCTAGAGTCTGTACTCGTAATCAAGGGGTTACATTCTTCATTTCCTTATCAAATTGAAGACAAATTGTCAGTCCAGGCCTTCACACCCACTGGTTGCTAGACTAATGTACACTTAACATTGAAAAAAATCTGGTAGCTCTTAAATTTACATCTATGACATTTCTCCCTGATATATTTGGTTTTTCTAACAGTGGAAGATATTTGTTAATGAGCTTATATTGTCAGTAACTGACAGCTTTGTAACAAGATTTTTATTATTATTAACCGTCATGGCAACAACAACAACATTAAAGAACAAGATAGTAACACCTAATATGTACTGAGCATTTACATATGCCAAGAGTGATATTTAAAGAACATCTGTGGTTTCTGCTTTTTCCTTGGGCATTTGCTACTCCAACTAGTCCATATTTAAAATGCCGGGAGGAACTTCAAGTGGTGGAAGAGTAAGACGCGGAGATCACCTTCCTCCCCACAAATACATCAGAAATACATCTACATGTGGAACAACTCCTACAGAACACCTACTGAATGCTGGCAGAAGACCTCAGACCTCCCAAAGGCAAGAAACTTGCCACGTACCTGGGTAGGGCAAAAGAAAAAGAAAAAACAAACAAAAGAATAGGGACGGGACCTGCACCAGTGGGAGGGAGCTGTGAAGGAGGAAAGGTTTCGACACGCTAGGAAGCCCCCTCGCGGGCGGAGACTGTGGGTGGCGGAGGGGGGGAAGCTTCGGAGCCACGGAGGAGAGCGCAGCAACAGGGGTGCGGAAGGCAAAGCGGAGATTCCCGCACAGAGGATCGGTGCCGACCAGCACTCACCAGCCCGAGAGGCTTGTCTGCTCACCTAATGGGGCGGGTAGGGGCTGGGAGCTGAGGCTCGGGCTTCAGAGGTCAGATCCCAGGAAGAGGACTGGGGTTGGCTGCGTGAACACAGCCTGAAGGGGGGCTAGTGCACCACAGCTGGCCGGGAGGGAGTCTGGGAAAAAGTCTGGAGCTGCCGAAGAAGCAAGAGACTTTTTCTTGCCTCTTTGATTCCTGGTGCGCGAGGAGAGGGGATTAAGCGCACCGCGTAAAGGAGCTCCAGAGACGGGCATGGGATGCTAAGGCTGCTGCTGCCGCCACCAAGAAGCCTGTGTGCAAGCCCAGGTCACTATCCACACCTCCCCTCCCGGGAGCCTGTGCAGCCCGCCACTGCCAGGGTCCTGCGATCCAGGGACAACTTCCCCAGGAGAACGCAGGGTGCGCCTCAGGCTGGTGCAACGTCATGCCGGTCTCTGCCGCCGCAGGCTCGCCCCACATCCGTAGCCCTCCCTCCCTCCAACCTGAGTGAGCCAGAGCCCCCGAATCAGCTGCTCCTTTAACCCCATCCTGTCTGAGCAAAGAACAGACGCCCTCAGGTGACCTACACGCAGAGACTGGTCCAAATCCAAAGCTGAACTTCGGGAGCTATGCGAACAAAGAAAAGAAAGGGAAATTTCTCCCAGCAGCCTCAGGAGCAGAGGATTAAATCTCCACAATCAACTTAATGTACCCTGCATCTGTGGAATACCTGAATACACAACGAATCATGCCAAATTGAGGAGGTGGACTTTGGGAGCAAAGATATATATATATTTTTCTCTTTTTCTCTTTTTGTGAGTGTGTATGTGGATGCTTCTGTGTGTGATTTTGTCTGTATAGCTTTGCTTTTACCATTTATCCTTGGGTTCTGTCTGTCCGTTGTTTTTTTTTTCAATTACTTAAAAAATGTTTTTTCTTAATATTTTTTATTTTAATAACTTTTATTTTATTTTACTTCATTTTTATTTTATTTTATCTTCTTTCTTTCCTTCTTTCTTTTTTTTTGCTCCCTTTTATTCTGAGCCGTGTGGATGAAAGGCTCTTGGTACTCCAGCCAGGTGTCAGGGCTGTGCCTCTGAGGTGGGACAGCCAAGTTCAGGACACTGGTCCACAAGAGACCACCCAGCTCCACGTAATATCAAACGGCGAAGATCCCCAAGAGATCTCCATCTCAACGCCAAGACCCAGCTTCACTCAACGACCGGCAAGCTACAGTGCTGGACACCCTATGCCAAACAACTAGCAAGACAGGAAAACAACGCCATCCATTAGCAGAGAGGCTACCTAAAATCATAATAAGGCCACAGACATCCCAAAACACACCACCAGACGTGGACCTGCCCACCAGAAAGGCAAGATCCAGCCTCATCCACCAGAACACAGGCACTAGTCCCCTCCACCAGGAAGCCTACACAACTCACTGAACCAACCTTAGCCACTGGGGACAGACACCAAAAACAACGGGAACTACGAACCTGCAGCCTGCAAAAAGGAGACAACAGACACAGTAAGTTAAGCAAAATGAGAAGACAGAAAAAAACACAGCAGATGAAGGAGCAAGGCAAAAACCATACTAACCTAAAAAATGAAGAGGGAATAGACAGACTACCTGAAAAAAAATTCAGAATAATGATAGTAAAGATGATCCAAAATCTTGGAAATAGAAAAGAGAAAATTCAAGAAACATTTAACAAGGACCCAGAAGAACTAAAGAGCAAACAGTGATGAGCAACACAATAAATGAAATTAAAAATTCTCTAGAAGGGATCAATAGCAGAATAACGGAGGCAGAAGAACGGATAAGTGACCAGGAAAATAAAATAGTGGAAATAACTATTGCAGAGCAGAATAAAGAAAAAAGAATGAAAAGAATT
>NC_041230.1:30282803-30325694 GCF_002837175.3 Physeter macrocephalus
AGGAAAATAAAATAATGGAGATAACTATTGCAGAGCAGAATAAAGAAAAAAGAATGAAAAGAATTGAGGACAGTCTCAGAGACCTCTGGGACAACATTAAATGCACCAATATTCGAATTATAGCAGTCCAGAAGAAGAAGAGAAAAAGACAGGGACCGAGAAAATATTTGAAGACATTATAGTTGAAAACTTCCCTAGTATGGGAAAGGAAATAGTTAATCAAGCCCAGGAAGCACAGAGTTCCATACAGGATAAATCCAAGGAGGAGAAACACGCCAAGTCACATATTAATCAAACTATCAAAAATTAAATACAAAGAAAAAATATTAAAAGCAGCAAAGGAAAAACAACAAATAACATACAAGGGAATCCCCATAAGGTTAACAGCTGATCTTTCAGCAGAAACTCTGCAAGCCAGAAGGGAGTGGCAGGTCATATTTAAAGTGATGAAGGGGAAGAACCTACAACCAAGATAACTCTGCCCAGCAAGGATCTCATTCAGATTTGATGGAGAAATTAAAACCTTTACAGACAAGCAAAAGCTGAGAGAGTTCAGCACCACCAAACCAGCTTTACAACAAATGCTAAAGGAACTTCTCTAGGCAAGAAACACAAGACAAGGAAAAGACCTGCAAGAACAAACTCGAAACAAGTAAATGGTAATAGGAACATACATATCGATAATTACCTTAAATGTAAATGGATTAAATGCTCCCACCAAAAGACACAGACTGGCTGAATGGAAACAAAAACAAGACCCATATATATGCTGTCTACAAGAGACCCACTTCAGACCTAGGGACACATACAGACTGAAAGTGAGGGGATGGAAAAAGATATTCCATGCAAATGGAAATCAGAAGAAAGCTGGAGTAGCAATTCTCATATCAGACAAAATAGACTTTAAAGTAAAAACTATTACAAGAGACAAAGAAGGACACTATATAATGATCAAGGGTTCGATCCATGAAGAAGATATAACAATTGTAAATATTTATGCACCCAACATAGGAGCACCTCAATACATAAGGCAAATACTAACAGCCATAAAAGGGGAAATCGACAGTAACACAATCATAGTAGGGGACTTTAACACCCCACTTTCACCAATGGACAGATCATCCAAAATGAAAATAAATAAGGAAACACAAGCTTTAAATGATACATTACACAAGATGGACTTAATTGATATTTATAGGACATTCCATCCAAAAACAACAGAATACACATTTTTCTCAAGTGCTCATGGAACATTCTCCAGGATAGATCATATATTGGGTCACAAATCTAGCCTTGGCAAATTTAAGAAAATTGAAATCATATCAAGTATCTTTTCTGACCACAACGCTATGAGACTAGATATCAATTACAGGAAAAGATCTGTAAAAAATACAAACACATGGAGGCTAAACAATACACTACTTAATAACGAAGTGATCACTGAAGAAATCAAAGAGGAAATCAAAAAATACTTAGAAACAAATGACAATGGAGACACGACGACCCAAAACCTATGGGATGCAGCAAAAGCAGTTCTAAGAGGGAAGTTTATAGCAATACAATCCTACCTTAAGAAACAGGAAACATCTCGAATAAACAACCTACCTTTGCACCTAAAGCAATTAGAGAAAGAAGAACAAAAGAACCCCAAATTTAGCAGAAGGAAAGAAATCATAAAGATCAGATCAGAAATAAATGAAAAAGAAATGAAGAAAACAGTAGCAAAGATCAATAAAACTAAAAGCTGGTTCTTTGAGAAGATAAATAAAATTGATAAACCATTAGCCAGACTCATCAAGAATAAAAGGGAGAAGACTCAAATCAATAGAATTAGAAATGAAAAAGGAGATGTAACAACTGACACTGCAGAAATACAAAAGATTATTAGAGATTACTACAAGCAGCTGTATGCCAATAAAATGGACAACCTGGCAGAAATGGACAAATTCTTAGAAATGCACAAGCTGCCGAGACTGAACCAGGAAGAAATAGAAAATATGAACAGACCAATCACAAGCACTGAAATTGAAACTGTGATTAAAAATCTTCCAACAAACAAAAGCCCAGGACCAGATGGCTTCACAGGCGAGTTCTATCAAACATTTAGAGAAGAGCTAACACCTATCCTTCTCAAACTCTTCCAAAAAATTGCAGAAGGAGGAGCACTCCCAAACTCATTCTATGAGGCCACCATCCCCCTGATACCAAAACCAGACCAAGACGTCCCAAAGAAAGAAAACTATAGGCCAATATCGGTGATGAACATAGATGCAAAAATCCTCAACAAAATACTAGCAAACAGAATCCAACAGCACATTAAAAGGATCATACACCATGATCAAGTGGGGTTTATCCCAGGAATGCAAGGATTCTTCAGTATACGCAAATCAATCAGTGTGATACACCATATTAACAGCTTGAACGAGAAAATCCGTATGATCATCTCAATAGATGCAGAGAAAGCTTTTGACAAAATTCAACACCCATTTATGATTAAAACCCTCCAGAAAGGAGGCATAGAGGGAACTTTCCTCAACATAATAAGGGCCATATATGACAAAGCCACAGCCAACATCGTTCTCAATGGTGAAAAACTGAAACAATTTCCACTAAGATCAGGAAGAAGATAAGGTTGCCCACTCTCAACACTGTTATTCAACATAGTTTTGGAAGTCCTAGCCACAGCAATCAGGGAAAAAAAGAAATAAAAGGAATCCAAATTGGAAAAGAAGTAGTAAATCTCACTGTTTGCAGATGACATGATACTATACATAGAGAATCCTAAAGATGCTACCAGAAAACTACTAGAGCTAATCAATGAATTTGGTAAAGTAGCAGGATACAAAATTAATGCACAGAAATCTCTGGCATTCTTATACACTAATGATGAAAAATCTGAGAGTGAAATTAAGAAAACACTCCCATTTACCATTGCAACAAAAAGAATAAAATATCTAGGAATAAACCTACCTAAGGAGACAAAAGACCTGTATGCAGAAATTTATAAGACACTGATGAAAAAAATTAAAGATGATATAAATAGATGGAGAGATATACCATGTTCTTGGATTGGAAGAATCAACATTGTGAAAATGACTCTACTACCCAAAGCAATCTACAGATTCAATGCAATCCCTATCAAACTACCAATGGCATTTTTCACAGAACTAGAACAAAAAGATTCACAATTTGTATGGAAACACAAAAGACCCCGAATAGTCAAAGCAATCTTGAGAAAGAAAAACGGAGCTGGAACAATCAGGCTCCCTGACTTCAGACTATACTACAAAGCTACAGTAATGAGGGCAGTGTGGTGCTGTCACAAAAACAGAAGTATAGATCAATGGAACAGTATAGAAAGCCCAGAGATAAACCCACACACATATAGTCACCTTATCTTTGATAAAGGAGGCAAGAATATACAGTGGAGAGAAGACAGCCTCTCCAGACACTATAAAACCCTTAGAGGAAAACTTAGAGCACTCTATGACATAAATCACAACAAGATCCTTTTTGACCCACCTCCTAGAGAAATGGAAATAAAAACAAAAATAAACAAATGGGACCTAATGAAACTTAAAAGCTTTTTCACAGCAAAGGAAACCATAAACAAGATGAAAAGACAACCCTCAGAATGGGAGAAAATATTTTCAAATGAAGCAACTGAGAAAGGATTAATCTCCAAAATTTACAAGCAGCTCATGTAGCTCAGTATCAAAAAAACAAACAACTCAATCTAGAAATGGGCAGAAGAGATAAATAGACATTTCTCCAAAGATATACACATTGCCAACAAAGTCATGAAAGAATGCTCAACATCCTTAATCATTAGAGAAAGGCTAATCTAAACTACCATGAGATATCATCTCACACCTGTCAGAATGGCCATCATCAAAAAATCTACAAAGAATAAATGCTGGAGAGGGTGTGGAGAAAAGGGAACCCTCTTGCACTGTTGTTGGGAAGGTAAATTGATACAGCCACTATGGAGAACAGTATGGAACTTCCTTAGAAAACTAAAAATAGAGCTACCATATGACCCAGCAATCCCACTACTGGGCATATACCCTGAGAAAACCATAATTCAAAAAGAATCATGTACAAAAATGTTCATTGCAGCTCTATTTACAATAGCCCGGACATGGAAACAACCGAAGTGTCCATCAACAGATGAATGGATAACCAGATGTGGCACAGATATACAATGGAATATTACTCAGCCATAAAAAGGAATGAAATTGAGTTATTTGTAGTGAAGTGGATGGACCTAGAGTCTGTCATACAGAGTGAAGTAAGTCAGAGAGAGAAAAACAAATACTGTATGCTAACACATATATATGGAATCTAAAAAAAAAAAAAAATCGTCCTGAAGAACCTAGGGGCAAGGTGGGAACAAAGACACCGACCTACTAGAGAATGGACTTGAGAATATGGGAAACGGGAAGGGTAAGCTGTGACAAAGTGATAGAGTGGCATGGACATATATACACTACCAAACGTAAAATAGATAGCTAGTGGGAAGCAGCCTCATAGCACAGGGAGATCAGCTTGGTGCTTTGTGACCACCTAGAGGGGTGGGATAGGTTGGGTGGGAGGGGGGGAGAGGCAAGAGGAAAGAGATATGGGAACATATGTATATGTATAATTGATTCACTTTGTTATTAAGCAGAAACTAACACACCATTGTAAAGCAATTATACTCCAATAAAGATGTTAAAAAAATAAAATAAAATAAAATACCTGTCCCTCTTCTCTCCCTATCACATTACCTTGGCCAAAGGGAAAAGACATGACCAAAGCTCAACTAATCAATATTCCTTTCCTAGGAATTAGAGTTTTTTTTAATTGATTTTATTTATTTATTTTTCGCTGCATTGGGTCTTCGTTGCTGCGTGCAGGCTTTCTCTAATTGCAGCAAGCGGGGGCTACTCTTTGTTGTGGAGCATGGGCTCTAGGTGTGTGGGCTTCAGTAGTTGTGGCACATGGGCTCAGTAGTTGTGGCTCGCAGGCTCTAGAGCGCAGGCTCAGTAGTTGTGGCGCATGGGCTTGGTTGCTCCATGGCATGTGGGATCTTCCCGGACCAGGGCTCGAACCTGTTTCCCCTGCATTGGCAGGCGGATTCTTAACCACTGCGCCACCAGGAAGCCCTAGGAATTAGAATCTTGAACTTAAAGATAGAAAGTAATTGGAGTTATATCATTGAAAGTAACCCCAGAGATGATGGCCTGTGAATTTCCATGTCTGAGACAGCACCCAGAAGTATTCCATTTCTGACTTTCCTGTGACCATTAAGCTTGTGGTCAATGCGGTATTTAGACTTATTTGATTGCAAGTGAAAAAATGTAATTCTGGCTCAGCACTTGTGGTTGTGGTTATGATCTTAGCATTCAAAAGACGAAAATTGAAGCTCAAGAAAAGTTAAATGGAAAAATAGACCCAGACTCTAATGCCAAAATTATTACCAAATGTCCAGAGCAGTGAAAAGGTTGTGATTTTAATCTACTTACAGTGTTACAAGTTAGTTTGCTTCAGTATCACGGACTGACTGAAGACATGAGACTCCTGGTTCAGAGAAAAGAATGTTTTTTCCTCACAACAAAAGCAGAAACCAGAGCTTTATGATCATCTGTTTTGGTTCCCCCACCTTCTCCTTTCACCAAGTCTAAGGGAGTGCATTACAGGAGAGAAACTCTGGATTATAGGATTCACCACTGTCATAGTAAGTGGAAGCAGTTTTTGCTAGGGGACTGGAAGGGGTAGAGACATTATCTCATTCCTCAAGGTTGCTTTCTGCTACCGGAGTCCTGAGAAATGGTCCAGGTAAAGAAAGCTCAAGATCTTGCGTTCTTGGCATACCCGGCAGGTATGTGCTGGGATGCTCAAGGTCTATGGCAGATGGTGCCTCTCAACACGTCTGTGCTCTATTGCTTTTCAGACTTTGAGGTGGCCATATTAGTCTTCCAATAAATTATAAAATAAATTTCCCACTCCTTCTTCCTGTGCCCCACTCCTGTTTTTTAGAAGCAAATTGAGTTAGAGAATAAAGGGAAAGGCTCAGTTAGTAAAGGCACCAGCTCTGCTTAGAAATATTTCAGGACCTTTTCAGCATAGATTTGGTGAATAGTGCAGGGAGCACAAGAGGGAGATTATGTAATCGTATTTGGTTTAATATGCTTGTGTTTTGATGCCTTAGACAGAAACAACACGGGAACCGAAATCAAAGAGGTATATGTGCACACATGGCTGTATACACACTGAAAAATAAAAGCATAATCAGGATCAATGGGGATTTCGTTATCAGGTGTTTATTGAGTGAGTGCTTTAGTCCAGGTACCTCAATGGATGCTATGAATGTAAGGGTGAACTAAATAAATTTAGCTCCTGTGCTCAGGGAGCTTGTCATCTTAGTGATATTTATGGAGGAAAAGTCCTATTTATGAGAGACTTAACTAATGTTTGTGCAGCTCTTAAGTCCTTTCATGTCCACTTTTTCATGTAATCCTACAAATAATCTAGAGGTGTCAGTATTACAAATAATAGTAGCCGACAAATAAGGAAACTAAGGCTTAGACAAGTAATTCATTTGCCAAAGATTGTACCTCTAGCAAGTAACTGAATCAACACTCAGGGAATACTTCTTAGAAATCTCATTTATTCATTCAACAAATACTTATTGACCTCTATATGCTAGGCACTGTGCTATGTACTGAGTACACAAAGGACATGGTTTTTTGGGCCTCCTATGTTCCATAAGAACATAAGATACTTTTTTTGTGTTGTTCAGTCCGTATGGAATGCTTTTCTTTCCTTCACCTGGTAAATCTTCTGTCTTCCAGATTCAAGTTGATGATCCTCAGCACACACAGCCTTCCCAACCCTCAAATGGCCTCCACAAACTTCTGCTTTGTTGTAAGTAGCACTTACACTTAATCATGTACTTATGTGTTTATTTCTTAAGTATACAGATTTTTAATTAGACTGGATGCTTCCCTGAGGGGAGGCACTGTATCTACTTTTGTTGACCATGTTTTATTCAATATGTAGCAGAGTTTCTGTCACAAATTATGCACTCAGTTAATTGTTTGAATGAGTAAATGGATGACTTAAGTACCCTAAATATCATCTATAGTAGTTACCATTTAGTTTGCAGATTGTGATAGGTATTATAAAGTCCATTTTTCAGAAGGGAAAAACTGGATTTAGAGCACTTAGCGGGACCCCCTGAGGTGGCACAGCTAATACAGACAGAGCTGGGACTGGAACCCAGGTCAACATGGTATCCAAACCATTGCTCCTCACAACCTCAACAGAGATTTTATTTGTGTTCTCAAGGAAGTAATTTTTCTCGGAGAGACTTTTATTCCCCTCATTTGTATCCTTCAAGCAACTTGCATGGACCTGTAGATTGTCTTTCTCACAGATCCATAGCTCGATCCTCTGCTTTCTACTTCCTTTCCTCCTATTTCTAGCTAAATGTCCAAGCAGCACACAGCAGAAGGTGATCTGGAAGGAAAGGCTGGCAAGGGAAGAATCTGTAATTAAGCCAGAGAGCAATAACATACAGTATCCATGGGCAGTACCACTTGGATTGACCTTCTAGCCAATGCAGATGTGACCTTCTAGAGTCCTGGGTGTGGGGGGTTAGAGGCTTTAGCTGCTGCAGCAGAAATCACTTGAGCAAGAGGTAGGAAGACTGGAGAGAGATGACTTTGTTACGTGGGCCATTGTTCCCTGGGCAGAGACTGCAGGCCTGGTCTTCAAAGACCTGCTGCTGTTTTGTGTGTTCAGAAGCAATTTGGAAAATGCCATCATGTCTACTTTATTTCCTTGCTCTCTAGGGGTACTCTGTGGTTGCCCATAAATAATCCTATCTGAGGCTGAAAATTACTGTAAAGTGTTCACTGCGCTGGGCCTAACTTCAAACGTACAGGAGCCAGAATTTTTAATGAACTTTATAAAGCTTACTGATTTTTTCTAATAATAAAAGAAATGCACACTTGTAGAAAAACTTGAAATTATAAAGTATCAAGCAAATGAAAAAAAAACCTCCAATCCAGGTTTTATTGTATATTCACTAAATGATTTACTCCAAATGTCTCAAAAAATATGCTCGTCTGTCTCTTATGTTCAGTAAAATGTAGTTTTTTTTTTTTTTGAGAGCTGGCGTTTGAAGCATAAGGTCTCTTATGAGGTATTAGCACCCTAAAACTCCGTGTTGCATTATGTCTTCTTCTAACTGCAATACGCAAAGTAAAATCTTGGTGACTATAAGTGCTGTGACTACTTTTTCCGGAATTCATGAGTTCCAAGTCAGGAGTCAGATTTATTCAATTTTTCATTCCTTCCTAGACTTTCCTTTCTAGGACTTAGTGCATAATTACACCCTTTAAATAACTAGAACCAGGTCTACATGAGAATGTTATTTACTACAGGGCAAGATTTGCTGAACCTCCAAATGGTCAGGAAAAAGTGACTAAAGGAAAGAAAGAGTTGGTGAATGAATGAACGGGTGTGCGAATGGATGTATGAATTCTGTCGGGTCCTTAGTAGGTGTACCTTAACTTTAACTTTTTTCCTGTAGTTTACTAAGGAGGTGTGGAATGTTTTCACGGTGGTTCTCAACCTGGGGGTGATTTTGCAATAATGGCATCTGGCGTTTCTGTTGTCACGTCAGGGTGGGTGGGGTGTGCTACTGACATCTAGTGGGGGTAAAAGCCAGGGATGCCGCTAAATGTCCTACATTGCACAGGCCATCCCCCCTCCCCACTCCCCAACAAAGAATTATCAAATTATTCATCACTCAAATGTCAGTAGTGCTGGGAGGCTGAGGAACCTTGGTTTAACATAAAGGTGGGTGTGTTTCATTGGCTTCATAGGGGATATACCTATAGTCCCAACATGGAGGATTCTTGTGTGCAGATAAGCAAGATTATAAAAGTGATAATAAAACATGCCATGTTTTCTATTAAGAAAAAAAATCATCTTCTTTTCTTGGTACAGATGGTCTTATGCCTGTAAATCTGCCATTCTTTCAGTAATCACATAAAGCAAACGGATGAGTTAAAGCAGTTATAAGGTTTATCTTGCAGAAGGAAAGTGTGGGTGTCTGAAGAAGAAGAGTAAACATAAATTCTGTTTTACATCTGAGAAGCAAAGTCATTTAGAGAATAACACAGCTTCCATCTGAACTGTGGCTGAAAGAGAGGTGTAAGATATGGTCAATGATTTTAAATGATTTATGAGTATTTTTGTAAAAGAAATACATAGGCCTGGGTAGAGCCAGGCTTTTCTGATGTGCCATAATAGAATTTATACTGTTTTTCTCGCAGTCAAATAAAGTTCAGTAGTATAGATAGTTACCTTGTATTAGTACTTTCTAGGCTGCCTGTCAGAATGCTTTATTCAAAGAGACAGATTTATGTTTCACAAGGAAATGATTTCTAAAGCTCTCCCATGAATAATTTTTCACTGAGAGAAGAACCAGATTCAGTCATTCCACCCATAGATTGGGAGATTAGCCCAGAATGAGCTCTTACATGAAATACTTTTTTTGGTGTTTCAATAGGGAATAGTATTTTAATGCTGTGAAAGAGAACATAGAAAAATGACTCGTCTCTTTACAGAAAATTCTACTTGTGATTTCCTTTGGTTTTCCATGGCCAAGAAATCAGCTGATGAAGAATATCCCTAACAATTAATGTTGCCCGAACACATAGTTGCTAATGAAATGAACTTAATCAGCGTATATGTGCAGGGTGCCCCAAAAATGTATCTAAGGGGAAAGACTCATAAATAGGAAGAATAACATACTGTTTGCTTGGAACAACCTTCTTCCTTCTTCTCCTTCTTTTACTTCTTCAATAAACCGTTATAGAGCACCTACCATATTCCTAGTACTGTTCTAGGATCAGGGAACACGACTGTGAAAGGCAAAGCAAATGAACAAAAATGGTTCTGTTTCCCACGTGCCAAGCACTGTCCAGGGTCCTGAATGGATGGAGTTGTCAAGTTCATGTGCAAAGAGAATTTGTATGTCGAGAATGGCATTAGAAAAGGACAGGATCAAAAATTGGGACCCTGGCTCTTATCCAGTATTATGGCTCATCAGCTCTGTGACCTTGACTAAAATGCTTAACCTTTCCTACAAAATTATTTTCAGATGTAAAATCAAAATCCTATGTAAGTGAGATTCCTTTTTTAATGAAAGGGCGGCCTTCAACAAACATTTTACTCAATTCAATACAATAAACATTCATGGTAACTATACCTAACTAGTACGTATCAAATGGCAGTGAGGACTGAGATACAAAAAGGAATTCAGTCCTTGCCGTCAAGGTATTAACAATAAGAAAAATAAATATATGAACTCATTATTTGACTGTTAAGCTAAAGGAAACCTGTTGTCACGTTTGATTAAACAGAATAAAACTTTATGCCTAACTCACTAGTGAACATATGTGTATTTATATGTTTCCATACATATATACAGAGGCTAACCTACTTAAATATACCCTCAGTGGAACATTTTCTGCTTGCCTCTCCAGATCCACTTTCTACTTTTTTCCTTCTTGTCTTGTGCAATGAGAGGCTGACCCGTATAGACTATATACATGGAAAGAGGGAGGGTGGAGAGTGAGCTTGGGGAGTTTAATCCCCCAGATCCTCACTGTGGCTCGCTGTAGGCTTGTTCTCTCTTTTATCTGAAAGTTCTCAGCTGCCTAGAATGGCTCTCAGCACACAACCTTGTCCATTTTGAGCAAAACCGCCCCTTTTTACCCACTCTATTTTAACCCTAAGGTACTGTAATATCTTCCGTGGGTTCTATATCATTTTTCTCACGTTTTAAAATAGCGTATTTATTAAACTCTCCTCAAATTATCCTAATTTCAAAGTGCCACATGTTTTCAGCTGGAACCCCACTTGAGAGACTCCATACCATCTTGTATTCTTATGTTACCTTAAGCAACAATTTATTGCACATTTACTGTGTCAGCCAGTACAAGTACTTTGCAGATTTCCCCTTTTAATATTCTGTTAAGAAATAATAATTTCATCATTAGAATCTATGTAGCTTTACCAAGGTCTGCAGAGTTTATGGTATTTCCGCCAATTTTTGCTCATAGTAGAAATGTCACATTATAAGACTATGGAAAATTCTGGGGCAATGGAAAGTGAGATTTTGGAAGGTAGGCAGGGGCCTAATTATGATAAAGGTGATGGTGATGATGATGATGATGACAGTACTGATGGTGGTGATGTGACAGAGGTTAAAAAAACTTTAAAATTTATAGAGCATGTGTTGATGTAAGTGCTGTGTGGTTTATCTCATTTAATTTTCACAGTGAACCTATGATATAAGTAGTATTGATATTCCAATTTTTCATATGTAGTTCCACAGACTCCTTCCTATACTTTTGTTCTTGTTACCCTCTCCCACCCCTTTTCCCTATTCCACTTGACTCCTGCTCTTATCAATATCAATTTAATTTCTGTCTGTCTCTCCTGGAAACTTTCCTTCAGTCCTTGGATATTGCCTTCCTCAGTCTTCAGTGGGAACACTAGGAAGATCTTCTCGATACGTAGATTGGCCAGGAAACAAATTGAAACACCTTGTGAGGGAGTGGTGGTGGTATTTAAATTAATTAAAAATTGAATAAAATTATATAAATACCATTGCACATATTTATACAGGTAGCTTTAAAAAATTGAGATATAATTGACATACAACATTGTATTAGTTTTAAGTGTACAACATAATGATTTGATATATAGTTAGCATTTGTTCAGAAGCTGTCACTGGGGCTTCCCTGGTAGCGCAGTGGTTGAGAGTCTGCCTGCCGATGCAGGCGACGCGGGTTCGTGCTCCGGTGCGGGACGATCCCACATGCCGCAGAGCGGCTGGGCCCGTGAGCCATGGCCGCTGGGCCTGCGCGTCCGGAGCCTGTGCTCCGCAATGTGAACTGATCATTGACTTTCCCAACTTAATAATAAAATGATTACTTCATCACCTATTGACCTTGTGGTCAAGAGAAAATCCTTTAAACTTTCAAAATGTGAGTTATTTCATCAGTAAATTGAAATGATATATACCTGAGTGTTAAGTTAGGCAATGTATAAGTCCAAAATATTTTTCTGTATATCTTTATCCTAGTTAATTAATTCCTTTTATTATTTAGTTCTTTAGTTCTTAACTATTATTTTCTCCCAGTGTCTTTCCATAGCAGAGGATACCTGTAGGAGACTGTGGGGCAGATGTGGAATTGTGGAAAAGTACTAAATGCCCATAGATGACCCAAAATAAGAGTGGAACAGGAGTCAATGGTTAGCTTTTCCTTTCATTCCTCCAGGGAATAATTCTACACACTCTCCAAAGGGTCCAGTGGTATCATCAGAGCCAACTGGATAGTGCAGTTTTTTTCTTGGTTTTCCTTTCTCCTTTATTTCATTCTTTCTAGTCCTGATGCCTGCTTCCCATGATCACTTCCCAAATAAGCCAACTGTACACAGCAAGCTCCTTTCCCAGAGTCTACTGTTGAAGCTAAGAAAGAAGTCCTTAGATTCATTCAAAATACTAGATAGAGTGGACTTGCCCAGTAAATCTAGACCTTATGTCATGGGTTTGTTGTTGTTGTTGTTGTTTTGCAAGATGTAACTCTGGCTATCCGAAGCCCAGAGGGAATTTATAGAAAAGAGGGTGCCACAATGCTACAATTTTCACCTCAGGAAGGAGAGCAGCCTGAAGAATTCTTGGCACATCAGCAGAAATTTATGGCACATCACTTTAAAGTATCACAGTGAGATGCCTCAGAGGCAGCTATTTGTGTCTTTGAGCCCTCAATAAAGAGTCATACTCCAGAAGGGGAGACTGATCTACCTGCACATCTCTGTGTCTAGCAGTAGAGTGTCTCTTTTTTAGCTCCCAAAGAATCCTAGAGTTGGGGAAAGGCAGAACCCAAAGGTCAGGATTATGGGCAGATGGGATGCCTAACTCAGTTGTAAATCCAGCATTTCTCTTTTATTGTTTCCTGACCTTCAGCAAGTCACTCTCCTGTTCCAGTGACCTCTGGAAGAGGGGTGAACGCAACCAGATTAACTTCACGTTATCTACTAGCTCTGACTTACTTTTAAAATGTGACCTGTAATTTTGCTCTTGCTGGATCACAGGTATTCTGGTTCTAACATCTTTCTTTCTGCTTCAATAGCGATTTCTGCTTGAAATCTTCTGATGTCATTTTATTTGACTACTGGAAACATAACTGAAATGGCTATAATGACTGTAGTTTAAAAATAAAAATTTAACACTGCCATATGCACAAGTGGTGAGGTGACAGCTACATGACAATCATGACTAAGCATGTATACAGAATAGAGAAATACTTTCCATTAATTAATAAGTGAATGAATGAGCCCTGGTATGTGGCAGTATTGTCTTAAGGAAAAGAATACTCTATTGTTTATAAGGGAGTTGATATTTGAGGAAGTCAATATTGTTATTTCTTTATCAATTGCTACCACTTTTTCCAAACTCTATCCTAAAAGTTGGACCATCAGAATACAAATTATAATGTTCCTTTCGTCTTCAGCATTTATTGAGTGAATGTGATAGTGAATTGAATAATGTGAAAATGCCTTCTGTAAAATGGCGGTTAAGTATATTATTACTTGGTTAACTTAGTGTCTTCAAAAAGAAGTTCAAGTCAATCATCGTGTTAAGTAAAGACGATAACATGTGAAAGTACCCACTTTCGTTTGCTTTCAACATTTGCTAAACAATTACTATTTGCCAAAACTTGTTCCATGAGAGCTACTTCAGTGTATTCATTATCGCCTTCCTTAAACCAACCACAGTGCAGGTCATACCCATGAAAGGCACATTCCTTTAGAGCCTTCCCTTGTGGTATCTTTCTCCTTTTCTTTGCCTCCCTTCTTCTTGGCTCCTATGACACCACACATCTCCATCACATTCATTTTTCCTTTAGATGGATTATATTATCCTTCCTATTTAAAACCAGGGGGATGGGTGGAGATTTATTACGTGGATTCTATATGTATATATACATATATACATTTTTTAAAATTAGCAATTAGGAAATATGGAGGACTTGATTTTTTACCCAAAGCAGTACCTGCATTAATTCTGGTTCTGAATGTGCTCATTCCTTCTGCTCTTTTTGATTAAACTTATGATGGGTTTAGGTCTCACTTTACCTATGCATTCATCTGCAGACAGTCTCATGCCCCTATGCAGCCAGATGGGGCATAAATCTTAAATAAATAAATAAATAAGTAAAAAGTATGATGAAATATCACTACCCTGGTTAGCTTATACCATAAAAATGAATCCAGTAAGCGTATAAATATATGTGAATTCTGAAATAAAATGCCATCTGCTTTTGTAGGAAAAAACACGTTAATTTTATGTCACAACATGTTGTCCTGTGGAAATTCAATTCAGTGATATAAATAAGGTACTTAAAGTAAATACGTGGAATACTCAAATTATCTTCCTGATCCTGCCAAATTAAAAAAAAAACCTTTTTTTCTTTTTGGCAATAGCGTGCACTTAACTGAGTTAGATTTTAAAACGTCTGGAACTGGCAGATTTCCCCAGAGTTGCATCAGACATCAGAATCAAGGGTTATTAACATTACAAAGAGCACCACTGTCCTACAGTGTCCCCTTTATCATTTTGAGCAGCTGCCTCAAGGCAACGTATTTAACCTTGGGAAATGTGATGGAAATTCTGGGTAGTCAAAACCTGCCAGCAGATTTCCTCAACTGGGATCTACTGTAAAGCTTTATTTAGCTGTAACACAGGAGAAAGATGAAACTCTTATTATCATTTGATGTTTATCATTTCCATTCATCCCTTCTAAGTCCCCTGAATACTGTTACTTTTACTTATAAATAGCAATATTCCATTTGCTGGCAGGACACTGTTTTCCCCACTGAGAATGTCATTAAAAATAAAGGCCTCTGAGAAAGGAGTGCTAAATATTAAAAAATAGATGCCCTGATTATTTCCTTTCAGGTGTTTTAGAGCAAGATGCTAACTTTGACTTTTTTTTTTTTTTTGGTAGAACTTTATTTTCTATTTTGGCTGAAAAAGGCTGTTGTTTGTACAACTACTTGCTTAAGATTAGAAATCAGTTAGGAACAGTGCTGGTGACTGAATAGGGAATGGGCATGCTCAGAAATGACTGCTGGCATAACCATTGACATAAACCTTTAAAAAAGTGTACTTGGCAAGATTTCATAATAGACTTAAAGCCTTTTATAGCTTTGATCCAGTAATTTCAGTTCTGGAAATCCATTATGGCAATACTATTATTTATCAAGAGAATGGGCTATTATTTTATGCCTGGCGCTGTCATGTCTTTTTAATTCTTAAAACAGAATGAATTCAGTCTTACAAATGAGGAAACTGAGGCTTGGAGTGTTTTAGCTGCTTTCTAAGATCTCACAGGAAACGGTAGAGTCAGGTCTTCAACCCAGGGGATCTAACATCAGTGCTTGAACACAAAATCACTAAAACCTCATCGCTCTGTGTAATGTCGGTCTCCTAAAATATTTGTTGCCTTTGTATTTATGATGATCCCAAAGTTAAAAACAATATAAGGAGAATGGCTAGGTAAATTATATTACATAAAATGATATAAACAATTTATATTGACAGCTTTTAAAAATAATCCTGAATCTAAATGTATGATAAAAACACATTTGTTTCAGCTACAAATAACAAAAAACAAAAAACAAACGAAAAACCCCCCAAAACCCCAAAACATCAGAATGTCACTAGGGATTGTATTTAAGTTGTACAAATATGTTTGAATGTTTAATCCTAATTCTACCTTTTTTCTATATTTTCTCTTTCTCTGTAATGAGTATATTATTGTAGAAATAATAATTGTATTTTAAACACATTTAAAGATGTCTGTCAAGGACATTGGAAACATATTTTTTTTTTTAATTTAAAAATCCACTGCTTTCTTTTATAAGTCAGTCCATAGTCGCAAAAAAAGTGAAAATATTGACTTTCATTCTCATTTTTAGTTGGTATTTCAAGAATCATAGGACTTTCTGATACCGTGGTCACTGTACTAATCTATCTGAAAGGTTAGAGAAAAAATTTTGCTTCATATCACACAGGTTTAGATTTACAAGAATTTCAGGTTATGTACACTTAGTGACATCTGGTGTCACATTTCATGCTAAATCTAGGGTATAAAAAATATTTTATCATTTCCACTTTAAGATCATGGCTATTTGTATCTGTGAACTATCTGCTTACTGAAATTAAGACAGTTAAGAGAAAATGTATTATTCAGCACTTAGTTCATAATAAAATTTGCAATCTCTAGTGTTTGCCTTAAGAAATGAAGATAATAGAGCAACCTGATTGATTAGCCAATTTATAGTATATTTTATTTCAGTTCCATTTAAAAAAAACTACATTTTTTAGGCAGATGAAAATCCCTCACCTTGAGTGGCATATCTCTGATCCCCAAGTATGAGATTAAACTTTGACTCTATATGTCACCTGGGTCCCATATTACAGATCACATTTAATCACTTTCCAACTCTAACCTTACCTCTTACTTCTTTCTAGTATAGAAAGATTTATCCATTAAAGGCTGATATGTTTCCTCTCAACTGACTTTCTGAGTGTTTTGTCCTTAAGACCCTGTAGATGCAATATTCACTACCCTTTCCCATCAGAAATTTATTTTCTCCTTTTGTTTTTCACTTCTGAATTCTATATTTCTTCCGGTATGCATTGTGTTTCTCATTATTTTGCTTGCCAAATTAAGGCTTAAAAATATAAGTGCTATTCAATAGAACCTTCTGTGATGGTGGAAATAGTCTCTATTCACACTGCCTATTATGGTAGCCATTAGCCACATGTGACTATTGTGCACTTGAAAGGTGGTTTGTGCAACTGAGGAACTGAATTTTACATTTTGCTTAATTTTAACTAATTTAAATTGAAGTAAGCACATGTAGCTGGTGGCTACCATATTAACCAGTACAGATGAACATATCGTTATAGAGTATGAAATCCTAATCTGTTGTTATGTTTAGAGGGAAAATGGAGCACGCTGGAATGTTCATTTATGTTCTCATCCATTGATAGTCTCCTCTTTCTTCTATAACCTTTCCATCATTTCTCCTTTTTTCTCCTCCATCGTTCTTTCCTCCTACCCTTTCAACAAGGATCTTTGATACATGGTTAGCAGTGTGGAGATAGGAAATCTTGAGAGCACATGGGAGAAGTGGTGATTGTTTACTTTCAAACATTGAATGGAAGGAATTGATGATGGAGAAAGCTCAAGACTTTCCTTCTCTTTTAATCAACTTCACCGTCTAAGAGGAGAAATTCCGTCTAAGGAGAAAATAATGTAAATTTGACAGGAGTGTCCACTAGGGTATCTAACATTCATGAATCCAGACCAGCTAATAAATTCTCTTTACTGTGTAAGCTAGTTTGAAATTGGTTTCTATCAACTAAAAAGTTCTCCCTAATTCAGAAGGTTAGCATGAAGATCATTTGAGTGACATATGTGGAGTAGCATGGCATTGCGATTACCTAAAAAGTATTATTTTCTTTTTTCCCCGGAACTTCATCTGATACCATGCATAGTGATATGCTTTTTTACTGGGTCCATTTACCTAGCACATTCATGGAAATCCTGTCATTCTTATGTTTTGGAGAAAAGAAATATATCATAGAGGCCATGATGCTTCCAAGTGCTCTGCCCTCTGTTTCTCTTAAATACTCTGATACGTGTGAGTTGTTTTGGGATCTTATTGATGTCTTCCTTTGGCTTGATGCCATACGATAGGCTATAAAGTTTTCTGCATTTTGGCGGTTTCCATGCTGTCAGTATCTCTTTGCTTCATTTCAGAGAATATGATGGTACTGGCAAGACATCAGAAGGCAAGCCAGAGAATAACTGAGGTTTCTCTTTAGCAAAGGAGAAATGGAAAGATCATCTTCCAGACCTTCCTTTCCTCTACCCCAGCTGTTTTTTGGGCAACGCCTCCATTTCAGTGATGAAAAAATCAGATTTTTTTCTTTATTTTTCCTATTCACATGCCCCAGTGCACAGAGGAGAAGCTGAATTGTCCCATTTTTATTACATTACTCGCTGTTTTAGCACAATACTGTGCTTGAAGTGATAGAACAAAGAGACGGCTTTTACACAGAAGGCATATGTCCTGCCTGCTGGGAACAGACTCTTCAGGTTCATCCCTGAGCCATGGACTGTGAATCAACTTATTAGTCTTTACTAACAGGCAAATGGAAGTGGAAGGACTGTCCTCTTCAGTTATTCAGTTGACTAATATTTGGCTCATTAATATCATTTGGAATTGCAGTGCAACAACCAAGTAGCTGAAATCAGTCTACTTAAAGGCAAAGGGTAGGATATTGGAAGGCCACAAAAAGGGAGAAGGAATGATGCTATACAAGAGGGAGAGGGGATAAACGTAAAAGTCCTTTAGGTAAGTAGAAAGTGAATGATTAGGATGGGGGGAGATAACATTTTTAAATGGTCAAAAAAGCCATTGGAATGCTTGTTGAATGCTCAATATAATAAATATTAATATAAAAGCCAAACACTCTAATACGTCCTTGGACCATGTTCATAGATTAGTAAGGTCTCTAATGTTGATTCTAGCAAAGTGGTGTTCACTTTCTTGTTGGTGATGCCCAAGGTGTAGTTTGAACTCTGTGGAAGTGATTTGCTAACATCATCTTAATTAATTATCATTGATAATTTTGGGAAACAGATAATACTAATCCCATTTTACATATGAGTTAACTGAGACTAAGAGTAGATAAAAACTTGACCATACTCCTAGAAAACTGGATTCAAACCCAGGGTGCCAGAACCTAAGCTTACCACCTTAACCTACACCTTGACCTCACTCTGGAATGGCAGCCTGTGTATCAACAGTGACTAACAATGCTGCACAACTGGTTTTCTTTAGCCAACAAGCTCTAAACTCTTAGCCTCATAATCTCCAACACATTTCCTATCCCTTACCTTGTCTCCTTTTTCTATGAGCTTCACCTTTTCTTTGCCAGGGAAGGAGCACTTGGGTACTCATTGTAAGGGGAGGACATTGCAAAGTACTTTAAAGGGTCGAAACACTGTGGATGGATGGATGGAGGTAGAGTTAGAAAAACTTGGCAAGAACTCGATTTATTTAGTAGTAGTGGGAAGACTAACTATTTGCAATGAGTAAATAATGATAATTTTTTTAAAAAGTATTTTAAGTAACGAATTCCTTTCCTTGGTTTATTTGCTGTAGATAAATATTGGCTGTTTTCTGGGCCTTAATAATTACTCAGAAATTTAAAATAATATTGTGCCATCTAAAATTAGTCTCCTTAAAGTATTTGCCAAGATTTTATTTTGAAAATGAAGACATGCCACATGTTAGGGCAGTTAGGCTGGAAGCAATTTGGGAAAAAGTAGCCCAGGGTTTTTTTCTTTATTGTAATTGTTTTATCGGAAGAGGTTGACCTCTTATTTTAGAAGCAAACTGTTCAGTTTTCTCTACTTCCATTTCTTGATCTCTATAAGAGTAAATGTTGGCAACTTTCAGAGTGGTTTGATTTCAGATGAATATCCCGAGGCTTTGGAACTGAAGTTAAAAAAACCTTCTGTGGGCCAAAGATCCTGTTATTAGTATTTTTGTGTTTTTTTAAAAATTGAGGTAAAATTCACATAACATAAAATTCACCATATTAACCATTTTAAAGTGTACAGTTTATTGGCTCTTAGCACATTTAAAATGTTGTTCAACCATCATCACCACTTAATCCCAGAACATTTTCCTCAACCGAGAAAGAAACCCTGTACCCATTCCCTGTTTCCCCCTCTGCCACAGCCCCTGGAAACCACCCATTTGCTTTCTGTCTCTATGAATTTGCCTATTCTGGACTATTCATATAAATGGAATAATATAATATGTGGCCTTTTGTGTCTGGTTTCTTTTACTTAGCATAATGTTTTCAAGGTTCATCCCTGTTGTAGCATGTAGTTTTGTGTTTTAGTAGGGTTGAAAGAGTCAAGCTTTTCAACATAGATCAAGAGCTAATGGCATTAATTTTCATGTAGTCTTGGATATACTTATGGAATTTTCTTATTTCTTTCATAGCACTTGTGCCCATCCAAGAACAATATTTATTATATTTTTAATAAAATAGAGGGATATGCTAATCTTAAGCAAACTACAAATACATTTTTTCTCCATAGGGTAATTGGGAGTGAAGAGATAAGTAGCTAAAATGGACAGTGGAGAAGAAAAGAAAATTATAATAGAAATTCAATTTAAACATATTGATTGCAGCTGAGGCTAAGATGGATAATTATAGTTTGAGCTTCCTGGAAGACAATGTGAAAGGGAATCAGTGGATGCATACCTCTGAAATGTGTCAGAGTTCATGTTGCCAGGCCGAAACTCTAATAGGAGTGCACTATGTAAATGCTCATATAAGGAATGCTGAATCACTTCAGGGAAAATGTCCTCAACAGCCACAAACATTTTCTTACCTCCGCTGCCGTAGGTATAATTTGCCTTGACCCATCTGTCTGGTTTTGCAGTGCCCACATAAGCTTTTCCAAAGGTTGAGGGTTTTCATGATTGCTTTTCTTTGCCAGGGCACTGTCTCAATCCCAAACCGTTTCCCACATCTTCTTGGGTTGATGGTTCTACTTTCTAGAGTTCTCTGAACTTGTAATAAGGAAGTTTTGTTTCATTCAGTTGTGTTTTGTATGTTTACTGTGTCAGCTGTGCCACACGACTGAGGAAGGTGAGAAGGTGATACTACAGTTAATAAAGTCATGTTCCTTGCCCACGAAGTGGTGATATTTAGTGAGAGATAGGAACATTTAAATACACTGCAATGATGTATCATAGTAAGGGACTATAGTATGTGCGGGGTTAGGAGTCATGAATAGAGAGTGTGCTCTGTGTAGAGGGAGGTCTAGCATCATATGGGTTCCTGTCATCCTTTCATAGATACCAAGTCAGAGGGAAAAGGAAAAAGCCAGAGGCAGGTCACAAGATTCATTCAGGGTCACCTTTCTGTTTGTTCTCAGATCTATAACTGACTGCTTTCTTCCTTTCTCTCCAGTCACTGGCCTTATAATCCAGCTTTTGTGGAAATATCTCAATATTCATCATTCTGTTTAGAATAGACATCCCTTTATATTAGTTACTAAAGTGCTCACTTTCTCCTTTAATTGTCCCGTTGCAACTCTGCCCTTTTTACCTTGGAACTGTTCCTCCACCACATTTTCCTCTGCGGAGTACTCAAAATAGAGCCTGAGATATTTTAGACTCCCCACGCATTGCTTATTGAATAAATATAACAGCACATAGTGAAGGAGTTAAAAACCTGTGGTCTGAAGTCTGAAATCTTTGGGTTCCATACCAGACTCTACCACATATTAGCTTTGTAACCTTGGGCAAGTTAGTTAGCCTTTATGAGCTTCAAAATCCTCATCTGTAAAATCAGGATAAAAATCAACTTACTTGGGACTTCCCTGGTGGTCCAGTGGTTAAGAGTCCGCCTTCTAATGCGGGGGACGCTGGTTCGATTCTTGGTCAGGGAACTAAGATCCCACATGCCGCGGGGCAGCTAAGCCTGCAGGCCACAGCTGCTGAGCCTGCGGGCCTCAATTAGAGAGCCCTTGTGCCGCAAACTACAGAGCCCACGCGCTTTGGAGCCCGTGCACCACAACTAGAGAGGAGGCTGCGCGCCGCAACGAATGATCCCTCATGCTGCAACAAAGATCCCACCTGCCGAAACCTGACACAGCCAAAAATAAAATAAAATAAATAAATTTAAAAAAATACTAAAAAATTCAACTTACCCCATAAGGACATGCTAACATTCAATAAGGTATTGCATATCAAGTGCCTAGTTTATAGTAAATGCTTAATAAATATTTACTACAACTGCATATATTACTGCACCTCACCCTGAAATTCTCTGGGCTATTAGAGCCACTTCACTGGTAAGATTCATTAAGTCTGAGTCTAGTTTTTCAATCAGCGGCAGAATTTATTTTCTCTTCAGTTAAATTTTTATTTATATTTTTCTGGAATAACAGAATCCTAGAAGAGTCTCCCTTGCTATTATAGGCAAATGAAATTATATACTTATTCAGCGATTATGTATTGAACATCTGTTATGTGGTAGGCACTATTTAGTTACTGAAGATGCAACAGTGAACAATACAGATAAAAATTCCTGCCCTCTTGGATCTTATATCCTAATACTTAAAGTCACTAACATGTGTAAATAACTTATTCTGTGCCAGGAATTTCCCAAAGCACTTTATAAATATTACCCTATTTAATCATTTGAATGACCCTATGAGAGATTATAATTATCCCTATTTTTATAAGTAAGGAAACTGAAGCACAGAGACTATGCACTGTGTCCATAGAGCTATTGAGATGAAATAAGCGACACAGCTGAGAAGTTAACTCAGGCAGTTTGGTTCCAGAGCCGTGCTTTTATGCTGTTTTTCTATATAAATGACTTGCAGGTAGTGAAATTTGCTGAAAAGGCAAGTGTGGGAAAATAGGACAGATTTTTGCTTAACTAATGTTGACCGTCAATTTGATACCAAAGGGTAAACTAGAATGGAGAATTGAAAAGAAAAAAAAAAAAAAAAACACCTTACAATCAACACAGCTAGAGAGTATTTGCCTTAAAAAATAAGTTAAAAGTCACAAACAGCTAGGACCTTTCTTCCATGCCTCTGAAAGATAGTTAAAATAAAGTTCCAATAATGTTATTTTTAAAAGGGAAGAAAACCTTTCCAGAAAGCACTAAGTGCTCCGTGGGAGTGGAGGGGGCCATTAAGGTAACTGCCCCAGATATCAGTTTGCATCTGAGAGAATATCTTCAATACACAACTGCCTTTTCAAGACTTCTCTGCTGGGTTTACATCATCTGTCTTGCATTGGGAAAAGCCTCCAAGCTGCAAAGATAGGATTAAACCTGCCATGAAATTAAGCCCACAGTGGAGTCTCCATCTTTTAGTTAGGATTTCTGTGCAAACCCTATTAATTATCAATGTGAATAACATACAGGTACACAGCAAAATGCTTGTGGTAAAATAGGTGCCTGATATGTTTATCTTTTATTTTAAATTTTAGGAAAAACAACACTTTACTGAAAGACAAAATGATCAAACGTTGTGATATTTGTATCCTCAACCCCTCTCTGAAATTATATTTTTCCCACCTTTCCTGCTGATCTGTCATTCCATCATTTAAAAAAAATTACTAGAAACAAATTTTATTATAACATGTTATATGACTGGAGTCTCCATCTTTTAGTTAGGATTTCTGTGCAAACCCTATTAATTATCAATGTGAATAACATACAGGTACACAGCAAAATGCTTGTGGTAAAATAGGTGCCTGATATGTTTATCTTTTATTTTAAATTTTAGGAAAAACAACACTTTACTGAAAGACAAAATGATCAAACGTTGTGATATTTGTATCCTCAACCCCTCTGTGAAATTATATTTTTCCCACCTTTCCTGCTGATCTGTCATTCCATCATTTTAAAAAAAATTACTAGAAACAAATTTTATTATAACATGTTATATGACTTAATTATCTTCCCCCACTAGCCCACACCTAGGTACTTTCCCTTACACCAGCCTCTCCATATTTATTGCATATTTTTCACTCCACCATTTTTAATGTCACGCTCAAGCCCTGCTTAGTCACAAAAACCATCCCTGACAAGTTCAGGTGCAGGCACAGTTCTCTCTTTAAACCCTTAGTATGATTATCTAGATTTCTTAACAATCAAATGAGTACTTCTAATGAGGAGGTGGGACGTAGGGAACAGTTGTGAAGCATAGATGAATGCGAATATGAAGTAGACTGTTCAGGCTTAGCTCTTATCAAGGAACTAAGACAAATTCATAAAAGAAGTTTTTAAAAATGCACTTAACTTGGTTATACATATGTGGCTTGGAGGCACATTAGAGGCCAAAAAGGTAGCATGTCTAAAGATGCTCTCAGGTATTAGCAGGGTAAGCAGGAATTCTAGCTTAACTCAAGGGCAGGAAAAAAAACTAAAGGATACAGAAAATCAAGTGATGCAGAGAACAGGGAGACGGATGAACGCTGGTGCACTCCTCTTTTTTGTTTGTTTGTTATTAATTATTTTTAATTCTGCATTTCAAGAGCCGTCCTGAGCCCAGTGCTCAGTGTCCACTATTCTTCTTTGTCCATCTTCACCTTCATTGCACAATGAATAGAAAGTGTGATTCTAAATTGATAGGCTGCAAAAAAAACCTCAACTTTGTCGGGTGACTTTGAGCAAATCACCTAACCTGTTTAATCGTGTCCTTTTATTTGCAAGTGAGAAAAAGAAAGAATTTATCTTACAGTTTTGTGTAAATACAATGTCTGCTTTGGACCTTCGAATGTTGGATTATTTCTCATATCAGAATTCTTCTCTCCTTGTTTTCATGATGTCCTTTGGTCCTTTGGGGAAAGTACATGTTTTTAAGCAAAAAGTGAGTAAATTGTGTCGTCATCACTTCACATATGCTTGTCTTATCCCCAAGCTCTCTGGGGATAGAAATTATGTTGTGTTCCTTTTTTTCTTTTCTACCTCAGGATTCTTTGTACACTGTGGATACTCAATATATCTTGTTTGATGATGATTGACAAGAACAAATTCAATTGCTCTGCTTCACCTTTATGAAAGATGCTTGCCTCCACTAGAATTCTGCATCCATTAACTGTCCCCTCCCATCTGTGAGCTGTGTTGAAGCTAAAATCTAAATAGCTGTCTATTTGTCAATTACTTGCCACATTTGATTTCTGGAAGATGTAGCAGAGGATATTTTGAGGGAGTGGGGAGAATGTAAGGACCTTTATTCTGGTACATTTTTCTCTCCTATCTAACCATTAAATCATAAGGACTGAGTTAGATTCCAGTGCCTTAAAGATCGCTTTTATACTTTTGGTTCAGCTTAATGGTTTAATAAATGTCGTGTCTCAGCATTCTACCTCGTATTTTCTTTTACCTTTGCTGCACGTTAGTATTCATTGGACCTACCTATCTGACCACTCAGTTCACTAAAGGAAAGGTGATTTCAAAGCTATATGTTCTCTCCACTGAAATCCCACATCCAGAATGTGAAAAATAATGAGAATTATATACCCCAGGGAATATATAGTTGGGAAAAATAATACCCCTGGATCAGACGCAACGACCTCCAAATCCTAGCTGTATGATTTACTAGCTGTGCTTCTCAGTTATTATTGCCCAAAAACCTTAGTGCTTTAAAATAAACTATTTTATTTTGCTCATGATTTTGTGGGTTAGAAATTTAAGTAGGGCCTGGCTGGGAAGTTCTCACTTGAGGTCTCGCATGCAGTCGCAGTTAGATGGTGGCTGGAGTTGCAGTCATCTGAAGGCTCAACTGGGCTGGATGTCCAAGACGGCCCACTTACGTGACTGGCAAGTGATGTTGGCTGTTGCCCGGAAGCTCAGCTAAGGCTATGGCACCTACATGTGACCAGTTCAATGTGGTAGTCTCAGGGTAGTTGGAATTCTTATGTGGTACCTAGCTTTCATCCAAAGAGAATGAGGCAGGAGCTGCATGGTCTTTTGTAACCTAGCCTTGGAAGTCATATAGCATCACTCCTGCCATACTCTGTTGGTTAGAGTGGATACGAGATTTCCCAGAAAAATGGAGAGAGGGTATAGACTTCACCACAAGGCTGCCTTGTAGAAGAGCATGTGGAGGTATTGGTGTGACTGTCTTTGGAAAATACCATCTGCTGTGTCACGCGACTTTTATTAAGTTACTGACACACTTGGAGCCTCAATTCCCTCATCCCTAAAACTTGTGATAACGCGTAGGGAATTTAATGAGAATCAGATAGATAGGTACATGTTTGCTAAACATTTTACTCTTATAAGTTTGACATCTTATGTAGTTATTTGTCATCCCCAAATCTAGTTTATCTGAAGATATTTTAGACCTTTAGACATGTCTATAAAGGCATGTCTCTGCAAAGATAATTCTGAGATTATATCTTCATTTTCATACTGAAAGGGCCTTCAAATCCATTGACTTGAGTATATTACGGTGACTGTAGTATATCCAAATACTTCAGTTCTCTAATGGAACATTCCCTAAGAGACTGTCATATCTAGTGTAGTTAACCATCCAAATTTAATTATTATTCAAGCAGTGAGCCCTAATATTCATTTTCTTGCAAAGAACTTGGCTTTGGTACCTATTGACATGTGCCAGGCAATAGGTTATTATTGAAACGGGAAAGGAGTCCTGACTCCCATCCTCGGTCCAAGATGGAGCATTTATGGTTTAGGATCATGATTGCTGGATTCATTTTGAGCTGTTTTCTGGGCCTTAATAATTACTCAGAAATTTAAAATAATATTGTGCCATCTAAAATTAGTCTCCTTAAAGTATTTGCCAAGATTTTATTTTGAAAATGAAGACATGCCACATGTTAGGGCAGTTAGGCTGGAAGCAATTTGGGAAAAAGTAGCCCAGGGTTTTTTTCTTTATTGTAATTGTTTTATCGGAAGAGGTTGACCTCTTATTTTAGAAGCAAACTGTTCAGTTTTCTCTACTTCCATTTCTTGATCTCTATAAGAGTAAATGTTGGCAACTTTCAGAGTGGTTTGATTTCAGATGAATATCCCGAGGCTTTGGAACTGAAGTTAAAAAAACCTTCTGTGGGCCAAAGATCCTGTTATTAGTATTTTTGTGTTTTTTTAAAAATTGAGGTAAAATTCACATAACATAAAATTCACCATATTAACCATTTTAAAGTGTACAGTTTATTGGCTCTTAGCACATTTAAAATGTTGTTCAACCATCATCACCACTTAATCCCAGAACATTTTCCTCAACCGAGAAAGAAACCCTGTACCCATTCCCTGTTTCCCCCTCTGCCACAGCCCCTGGAAACCACCCATTTGCTTTCTGTCTCTATGAATTTGCCTATTCTGGACTATTCATATAAATGGAATAATATAATATGTGGCCTTTTGTGTCTGGTTTCTTTTACTTAGCATAATGTTTTCAAGGTTCATCCCTGTTGTAGCATGTAGTTTTGTGTTTTAGTAGGGTTGAAAGAGTCAAGCTTTTCAACATAGATCAAGAGCTAATGGCATTAATTTTCATGTAGTCTTGGATATACTTATGGAATTTTCTTATTTCTTTCATAGCACTTGTGCCCATCCAAGAACAATATTTATTATATTTTTAATAAAATAGAGGGATATGCTAATCTTAAGCAAACTACAAATACATTTTTTCTCCATAGGGTAATTGGGAGTGAAGAGATAAGTAGCTAAAATGGACAGTGGAGAAGAAAAGAAAATTATAATAGAAATTCAATTTAAACATATTGATTGCAGCTGAGGCTAAGATGGATAATTATAGTTTGAGCTTCCTGGAAGACAATGTGAAAGGGAATCAGTGGATGCATACCTCTGAAATGTGTCAGAGTTCATGTTGCCAGGCCGAAACTCTAATAGGAGTGCACTATGTAAATGCTCATATAAGGAATGCTGAATCACTTCAGGGAAAATGTCCTCAACAGCCACAAACATTTTCTTACCTCCGCTGCCGTAGGTATAATTTGCCTTGACCCATCTGTCTGGTTTTGCAGTGCCCACATAAGCTTTTCCAAAGGTTGAGGGTTTTCATGATTGCTTTTCTTTGCCAGGGCACTGTCTCAATCCCAAACCGTTTCCCACATCTTCTTGGGTTGATGGTTCTACTTTCTAGAGTTCTCTGAACTTGTAATAAGGAAGTTTTGTTTCATTCAGTTGTGTTTTGTATGTTTACTGTGTCAGCTGTGCCACACGACTGAGGAAGGTGAGAAGGTGATACTACAGTTAATAAAGTCATGTTCCTTGCCCACGAAGTGGTGATATTTAGTGAGAGATAGGAACATTTAAATACACTGCAATGATGTATCATAGTAAGGGACTATAGTATGTGCGGGGTTAGGAGTCATGAATAGAGAGTGTGCTCTGTGTAGAGGGAGGTCTAGCATCATATGGGTTCCTGTCATCCTTTCATAGATACCAAGTCAGAGGGAAAAGGAAAAAGCCAGAGGCAGGTCACAAGATTCATTCAGGGTCACCTTTCTGTTTGTTCTCAGATCTATAACTGACTGCTTTCTTCCTTTCTCTCCAGTCACTGGCCTTATAATCCAGCTTTTGTGGAAATATCTCAATATTCATCATTCTGTTTAGAATAGACATCCCTTTATATTAGTTACTAAAGTGCTCACTTTCTCCTTTAATTGTCCCGTTGCAACTCTGCCCTTTTTACCTTGGAACTGTTCCTCCACCACATTTTCCTCTGCGGAGTACTCAAAATAGAGCCTGAGATATTTTAGACTCCCCACGCATTGCTTATTGAATAAATATAACAGCACATAGTGAAGGAGTTAAAAACCTGTGGTCTGAAGTCTGAAATCTTTGGGTTCCATACCAGACTCTACCACATATTAGCTTTGTAACCTTGGGCAAGTTAGTTAGCCTTTATGAGCTTCAAAATCCTCATCTGTAAAATCAGGATAAAAATCAACTTACTTGGGACTTCCCTGGTGGTCCAGTGGTTAAGAGTCTGCCTTCTAATGCAGGGGACGCTGGTTCGATTCTTGGTCAGGGAACTAAGATCCCACATGCCGCGGGGCAGCTAAGCCTGCAGGCCACAGCTGCTGAGCCTGCGGGCCTCAATTAGAGAGCCCTTGTGCCGCAAACTACAGAGCCCACGCGCTTTGGAGCCCGTGCACCACAACTAGAGAGGAGGCTGCGCGCCGCAACGAATGATCCCTCATGCTGCAACAAAGATCCCACCTGCCGAAACCTGACACAGCCAAAAATAAAATAAAATAAATAAATTTAAAAAAATACTAAAAAATTCAACTTACCCCATAAGGACATGCTAACATTCAATAAGGTATTGCATATCAAGTGCCTAGTTTATAGTAAATGCTTAATAAATATTTACTACAACTGCATATATTACTGCACCTCACCCTGAAATTCTCTGGGCTATTAGAGCCACTTCACTGGTAAGATTCATTAAGTCTGAGTCTAGTTTTTCAATCAGCGGCAGAATTTATTTTCTCTTCAGTTAAATTTTTATTTATATTTTTCTGGAATAACAGAATCCTAGAAGAGTCTCCCTTGCTATTATAGGCAAATGAAATTATATACTTATTCAGCGATTATGTATTGAACATCTGTTATGTGGTAGGCACTATTTAGTTACTGAAGATGCAACAGTGAACAATACAGATAAAAATTCCTGCCCTCTTGGATCTTATATCCTAATACTTAAAGTCACTAACATGTGTAAATAACTTATTCTGTGCCAGGAATTTCCCAAAGCACTTTATAAATATTACCCTATTTAATCATTTGAATGACCCTATGAGAGATTATAATTATCCCTATTTTTATAAGTAAGGAAACTGAAGCACAGAGACTATGCACTGTGTCCATAGAGCTATTGAGATGAAATAAGCGACACAGCTGAGAAGTTAACTCAGGCAGTTTGGTTCCAGAGCCGTGCTTTTATGCTGTTTTTCTATATAAATGACTTGCAGGTAGTGAAATTTGCTGAAAAGGCAAGTGTGGGAAAATAGGACAGATTTTTGCTTAACTAATGTTGACCGTCAATTTGATACCAAAGGGTAAACTAGAATGGAGAATTGAAAAGAAAAAAAAAAAAAAAAACACCTTACAATCAACACAGCTAGAGAGTATTTGCCTTAAAAAATAAGTTAAAAGTCACAAACAGCTAGGACCTTTCTTCCATGCCTCTGAAAGATAGTTAAAATAAAGTTCCAATAATGTTATTTTTAAAAGGGAAGAAAACCTTTCCAGAAAGCACTAAGTGCTCCGTGGGAGTGGAGGGGGCCATTAAGGTAACTGCCCCAGATATCAGTTTGCATCTGAGAGAATATCTTCAATACACAACTGCCTTTTCAAGACTTCTCTGCTGGGTTTACATCATCTGTCTTGCATTGGGAAAAGCCTCCAAGCTGCAAAGATAGGATTAAACCTGCCATGAAATTAAGCCCACAGTGGAGTCTCCATCTTTTAGTTAGGATTTCTGTGCAAACCCTATTAATTATCAATGTGAATAACATACAGGTACACAGCAAAATGCTTGTGGTAAAATAGGTGCCTGATATGTTTATCTTTTATTTTAAATTTTAGGAAAAACAACACTTTACTGAAAGACAAAATGATCAAACGTTGTGATATTTGTATCCTCAACCCCTCTGTGAAATTATATTTTTCCCACCTTTCCTGCTGATCTGTCATTCCATCATTTTAAAAAAAATTACTAGAAACAAATTTTATTATAACATGTTATATGACTTAATTATCTTCCCCCACTAGCCCACACCTAGGTACTTTCCCTTACACCAGCCTCTCCATATTTATTGCATATTTTTCACTCCACCATTTTTAATGTCACGCTCAAGCCCTGCTTAGTCACAAAAACCATCCCTGACAAGTTCAGGTGCAGGCACAGTTCTCTCTTTAAACTCTTAGTATGATTATCTAGATTTCTTAACAATCAAATGAGTACTTCTAATGAGGAGGTGGGACGTAGGGAACAGTTGTGAAGCATAGATGAATGCGAATATGAAGTAGACTGTTCAGGCTTAGCTCTTATCAAGGAACTAAGACAAATTCATAAAAGAAGTTTTTAAAAATGCACTTAACTTGGTTATACATATGTGGCTTGGAGGCACATTAGAGGCCAAAAAGGTAGCATGTCTAAAGATGCTCTCAGGTATTAGCAGGGTAAGCAGGAATTCTAGCTTAACTCAAGGGCAGGAAAAAAAACTAAAGGATACAGAAAATCAAGTGATGCAGAGAACAGGGAGACGGATGAACGCTGGTGCACTCCTCTTTTTTGTTTGTTTGTTATTAATTATTTTTAATTCTGCATTTCAAGAGCCGTCCTGAGCCCAGTGCTCAGTGTCCACTATTCTTCTTTGTCCATCTTCACCTTCATTGCACAATGAATAGAAAGTGTGATTCTAAATTGATAGGCTGCAAAAAAAACCTCAACTTTGTCGGGTGACTTTGAGCAAATCACCTAACCTGTTTAATCGTGTCCTTTTATTTGCAAGTGAGAAAAAGAAAGAATTTATCTTACAGTTTTGTGTAAATACAATGTCTGCTTTGGACCTTCGAATGTTGGATTATTTCTCATATCAGAATTCTTCTCTCCTTGTTTTCATGATGTCCTTTGGTCCTTTGGGGAAAGTACATGTTTTTAAGCAAAAAGTGAGTAAATTGTGTCGTCATCACTTCACATATGCTTGTCTTATCCCCAAGCTCTCTGGGGATAGAAATTATGTTGTGTTCCTTTTTTTCTTTTCTACCTCAGGATTCTTTGTACACTGTGGATACTCAATATATCTTGTTTGATGATGATTGACAAGAACAAATTCAATTGCTCTGCTTCACCTTTATGAAAGATGCTTGCCTCCACTAGAATTCTGCATCCATTAACTGTCCCCTCCCATCTGTGAGCTGTGTTGAAGCTAAAATCTAAATAGCTGTCTATTTGTCAATTACTTGCCACATTTGATTTCTGGAAGATGTAGCAGAGGATATTTTGAGGGAGTGGGGAGAATGTAAGGACCTTTATTCTGGTACATTTTTCTCTCCTATCTAACCATTAAATCATAAGGACTGAGTTAGATTCCAGTGCCTTAAAGATCGCTTTTATACTTTTGGTTCAGCTTAATGGTTTAATAAATGTCGTGTCTCAGCATTCTACCTCGTATTTTCTTTTACCTTTGCTGCACGTTAGTATTCATTGGACCTACCTATCTGACCACTCAGTTCACTAAAGGAAAGGTGATTTCAAAGCTATATGTTCTCTCCACTGAAATCCCACATCCAGAATGTGAAAAATAATGAGAATTATATACCCCAGGGAATATATAGTTGGGAAAAATAATACCCCTGGATCAGACGCAACGACCTCCAAATCCTAGCTGTATGATTTACTAGCTGTGCTTCTCAGTTATTATTGCCCAAAAACCTTAGTGCTTTAAAATAAACTATTTTATTTTGCTCATGATTTTGTGGGTTAGAAATTTAAGTAGGGCCTGGCTGGGAAGTTCTCACTTGAGGTCTCGCATGCAGTCGCAGTTAGATGGTGGCTGGAGTTGCAGTCATCTGAAGGCTCAACTGGGCTGGATGTCCAAGACGGCCCACTTACGTGACTGGCAAGTGATGTTGGCTGTTGCCCGGAAGCTCAGCTAAGGCTATGGCACCTACATGTGACCAGTTCAATGTGGTAGTCTCAGGGTAGTTGGAATTCTTATGTGGTACCTAGCTTTCATCCAAAGAGAATGAGGCAGGAGCTGCATGGTCTTTTGTAACCTAGCCTTGGAAGTCATATAGCATCACTCCTGCCATACTCTGTTGGTTAGAGTGGATACGAGATTTCCCAGAAAAATGGAGAGAGGGTATAGACTTCACCACAAGGCTGCCTTGTAGAAGAGCATGTGGAGGTATTGGTGTGACTGTCTTTGGAAAATACCATCTGCTGTGTCACGCGACTTTTATTAAGTTACTGACACACTTGGAGCCTCAATTCCCTCATCCCTAAAACTTGTGATAACTCGTAGGGAATTTAATGAGAATCAGATAGATAGGTACATGTTTGCTAAACATTTTACTCTTATAAGTTTGACATCTTATGTAGTTATTTGTCATCCCCAAATCTAGTTTATCTGAAGATATTTTAGACCTTTAGACATGTCTATAAAGGCATGTCTCTGCAAAGATAATTCTGAGATTATATCTTCATTTTCATACTGAAAGGGCCTTCAAATCCATTGACTTGAGTATATTACGGTGACTGTAGTATATCCAAATACTTCAGTTCTCTAATGGAACATTCCCTAAGAGACTGTCATATCTAGTGTAGTTAACCTTCCAAATTTAATTATTATTCAAGCAGTGAGACCTAATATTCATTTTCTTGCAAAGAACTTGGCTTTGGTACCTATTGACATGTGCCAGGCAATAGGTTATTATTGAAACGGGAAAGGAGTCCTGACTCCCATCCTCGGTCCAAGATGGAGCATTTATGGTTTAGGATCATGATTGCTGGATTCATTTTGAGTGTTGAAATTCAAGCTGACCAAGCCCAGGGGTTGTGCTTTCAGAAATGAGCTCCCCATCCCCAATTCCACCTCAATTAGCAACACGCAGGGCCAACTCTCTTCTTCAGTTATTATTAAGAGGAAGGCAAAACAGTACTAATTTGCAATGGTCTTTTATGTCATATTTAATTTATTATGAATTATTAAATGGCTTACCATCCAAATTTAGTTAACATGCCCGCTAATTTGAAGGTGGGGAGGACCCAAACCTTCACATTTATTTGTCTAATGGATACGCCTAACTGAAAATAGAAGGTTCTTCATATAAAGATTCTTTACTATTATCAACAGTGGGTAGCAGGAAGGGATCACTGTTTATTGTATTATATTATTAGAATACTCATCATTGTCAAGCTGTAATGACTCTAAAGGGAGGAGGCCTGTGACTTCCTTGGTGGTCCAGTGGGTAAGACTCCGCACTCCCAATGCAGGGGGCCTGGGTTCGATCTCTGGTCAGGGAACTAGATCCCACATGCATGCAGCAGCTAAGAGTTTGCATGCCGCAACTAGGAACCCTGCATGCCACAACTAAGAAGTCTGCATGATGCGACGAACATCCTGTGTGCTGCAACTAAGACCCAGTACAGCCTAAATAAATGAATAAATAAATAACAACAACAAAACAAACAAACAAAAAACGCCTAAAACTTTTTTAAAAAAGGGGAGGAGACCTGAATAAAAGAAAACTGTGTTTTTGTAAAATAACAGTGTGGGTCAATTTTTTAAAAAACCATGCAAATACGGAGATATTCAGGAAACTTTTCCCATTGAGCTATCAACATGCTGAAACTTTTTCCACAGCTTATCAAGTAACTGAATTTTAGGACCTCGCTTTATAAAACTGGCAGGATTCATCTGAATAAAGTGGGAAGGGGGGAGCTAAAGTTTTAACCTATAGTTCTGACTGAGTTTGTCCCTTTGTAACTGATGTATGTTTATAGAAATTAGAATTTAGAGATGCCATCACACTGTGCCCAATTTTCTGTTAAGTTTTACAAGTAGTGAAAGTATGTCTGAAAGGATCAAAATAAAGATGAATACGTTCTATTCTAAAAAAAATAAAGAGAAAGAAAGAAAGGTTCTTTGCACATATCACTAACTTACCAATGAGTTGCTTGGTAGAAAGTTTGAAAATTAAAATGAAATGAAAGGTGTCTTAAATAAAAGTGCCAGCTGTAGGTAATCTTGTGCCAGTTTGTTCGTTTGTGTGTATGTGTACAAATTGCGTTATTGTGGCATGATAGATCTAAAATGTCGTGATCTTTTGGACATTTAATATAGGATAGAAGAGATCTCTTATCTATGTTGCATTCCATGCCTTCTGGGAATTCAAATCCCAAATGGAAAGTTTAGGGATGCTTTCTGGAAAGAATGAACCTGGATCATTTCTACAAATTGGGCTGTGTGCCATGGGATATATACTACCCTGATAAGATATTTTATTTTATTCTCCCTAAAACAAAAAATTTAAATTTAAATCACTGAGAATGAGAGGTTGGTTGGGAATATTTTCCAGCAGTTTAGTTTCAAGACAGAAAGGAAATGCAGTTTATGGGCAAAAAAAAGTGAAGAAGGCATTTAAAATTCTGTTTCCTTATGAATGATGTCTCTGGGTCTTAAATGAATAAGAATAGGTAACATATTTAATGTCTCCGATGTATAATATCAGGATAAAATAGTATATGTCAATCCAAATTATCTTGTACCATGATATAGAAAGAATGGTAATGTAATTTCATATTTTCCTTTTCTTAAGAAGTTGTCATACTTATTTGAATGCCTTTTCTGCCAACTATTGTGCTAGGTGGCTTAATTACGTTATCTCATTTAATATTTGCATTACTATAATAGCAATTTTTATAGCTGGCAATTTAGTAGGCTAAATTCTAAAACATAAACTCCGAAGTAATAATTTCAGATTCACTTTTCTTCCTAGATTAGTGACACATTACACTTAATTAGATTGTTAAGTTTACCTTAAAATTATATTTCCTTTCCATGGAAACCATTTCACTTAGAGAAACAGGCACCTCCATTCTACCTCATGAGTTGTCCATGCAAAGTTTTAGTTGTTGACTTGATGGAAATTGTAAGCATATGAATGCCTTGGCTAAAACTGGTCGTATGTGAATTGAGAGAAACATGGAATGCAAAGCTTTCCAAAGAAGCATAATCGGGCTTCCCTGGTGGCGCAGTGGTTGAGAGTCCGCCTGCCGATGCAGGGGACACGGGTTCGTGCCCCGGCCCGGGAAGATCCCACATGCCGCGGAGCGGTTGGGCCCGTGAGCCATGGCCGCTGAGCCTGCGCGTCCGGAGCCTGTGCTCCGCAACGGGAGAGGCCACAACAGTGAGAGGCCCGCATACCGCAAAAAAACCCACAAAAATACCAAAAAACCACAAAGAAGCATAATCAATTTCAGAGGCAATCAATACAGTTGGACTAGAAATTAGCCTGGGAAGATTGAGCAATACCAAAACAAAAATTACAACTCTGAGCGCTTGCAATGTGCTAGCAACATTAAATATATTTTTGATAATTTTCATAAAGCTCCTGAAAATTAGGTATCGTTAGTCTCATCATATAGATAATAAATGACCTAGAGGGATCAAGGATTTTGTTCAAGGTCACACAATTGGAAATAAATTTAGCTAGCAGTATGTAGCTTCAAGGATCCTTTACTTCATTGGTTATCAATGGGAACATCTATTTTAAAAATAGAGATAATATAGTCTTAATACTTGACATAACATATTTCAAAAACACCAAGATAGGGCTTCCCTGGTGGCACAGTGGTTGGGAGTCCGCCTGCCGATGCAGGGGACACGGGTTCGCGCCCCGGTCCGGGAGGATCCCACGTGCCGCGGAGCGGCTGGGCCCGTGAGCCATGGCCGCTGAGCCTGCGCGTCCGGAACCTGTGCTCCGCAGCGGGAGGGGCCACAACAGTGAGAGGAGAGGCCCGCGTACGGCAAAAACAAAAACAATAAAAAATCAAAACACTGAGATAGACTGAGGATGAGAGAATCAATTCAACTGATCAAAACTCTGTTGAATTTGAAAATGGTAAAACAAAAATCCAATGAGATTACAACTGGTTCAACTAAGATTAGAGGTAAAGATTCAGGAGAGATTAAAGTGGTAATTTGGCATTTGTAGCATCAACACAGAAGAAATTTGGTCTCCATGTAACTTTATGCCTTGCATTATTTGATTTGCCATCTATTTTGATTAAATTGTATTAAAGAATTGCCAAATCTCCTCTCCAGTGTATGCTGCACAGACAGCTCATGGGATAAGATTGGACAAGTAAAGCATTAAAAATAAATGATTGGATTTGGTGTTCTTCCATGTCCATGAAGCAAGCTGATTAACTGTGTAGAACATTTTTGCTTCTGTGATCACTGGGTTAGTCACAGAGCAGGTGCTATAAATACAGTACAAAACACCTACAGGAGATGTGCGGTTAACATACATGCTTGAAACATGTTGGTGTAATGAAAAGGTGTTAAGCTGTAGGCCCCGGGAGTGAGCATCACAGCTGCTTATTTGCATTGCATTTTAAAACACGGGGTGGCAAAGAATGCCATGTACCTTTTTTTATTTTTTTATTTTTTTTTGGCATCCTGAGGAATGTTGCCAAACAATGTGTCTTAATTTGGGTTACCGTAGAAGCAGACCTAAGACAAGACGAAGCACCTGGAAGGTGATTCCAGTAGGCACCAGTAGGGAAGTGCAAAAGTGAGACACGGAAGAGAAGGGAGAAAATATAGGGTGCATAAGTCAGATCGCTACTGCTGTGAGCCCTGAGATTAATCTCACCAAGAAACTCTGGGTGACGTTGCTGAGTATCCCTCAAAGCTGTCCCCCACAAGATCTGGGAACACTAAGTTATTTTCCGCCAAATCCTGCTGTCATTCCTCTAGGGCTGTTTCTAGTGATATTAAATACATAGCACTAATGGGTTGCCTGTGTGGACTAAGAATGTTTGTGGGATGAGAAAAATCTTTAGGCACAGAGTTGCATGTGTTTGCCCTAAAATGCCATTGGTAAGTAAGAAGCTGAGAAGTGAGAGCCAAGGGCCTAGGAGTGGGGCACCAACTACATCTGAAAGTTAGGTATTGTTACTCTCCTTACACAGAGATAACGTCTAGTAAGGCTTTTATTTGTTACACTTCAAAATTTACTAAGCACCTACCCACCTCCTGTGCCCAGTGAGCTGAGTTAGTAGGTGCTGGGAGATGTAAAAACAAAGAAGAAAGATTCCCTATCTATAAAGAATCACCATCTTTAGTAGTCCAGAGCTCACCTAGAATAGTCGCTCATGTCTCCTTTAGTCTTCTATCACGTGATCTGAATTACTCTGAACCAAATAATTGGTAGGGTAGTATTTTAGGCAGTGTCAGTATGACACATCACCAACATACCTTCTTCAATCAAGGGTAAAGACCTACTGCTATTGATATTTTACCATTAAACACTGCATTACATTCTATCTTTCTCTTTAAAAAAAAAAAAAACAAACATTCAGGAAAACATGTTTTTCCCTGACTTTAAACTCCTCTGCAGTTACTGCACCCTTGTTGACATTTCACTGTTACATCCACATACCCAAAAGAATAATTACAAAAGTATAATGTGAAAAAAGAGAAACATCATTGTTTTAATTGGTGGGGATTAATCAAATCATAAATCCACTACATATTAACCTCAATGAACTGTTTCAGACTCTCACCTCCAAAGTTGATATAAAGGTAACCTGAGCTCTCCTGTGAGGCCTATTCATATCCATTAACTGTTACAATACAAGGTACACTGGCTCTCAGCTGGTTGCCGTTTCTTCTGTATTTGAAATGTGCTTCTCAGCAGAGATCGGAGGACACCATTGGGACTCATTTGAGTCTGACTTTCACATTAATTTTGCTGCGTTGTGAAGAGCAAAGGCAAAATCAATGTCCATCAGTGATTATTCAAGGTAAGATATCTAGTGATATTGAATACCAATGGCATAAAATTTACTTAAGGTTTGTTGAGTTGACAGCCATTTATTCCAGTCCTGCTTCATTTTCCATGTTGCACATATTTTTTAGGAAAATAGAACAATTACAAGGAAAAAAATAAATTCTATTTACTGACTCAATTTTCCAGAAACCAGATATTTCAGAATGGTAGAGAAGAATTAAAGTTGTAGGATTTTTATAAACCTAACTGAGGATAACGTCTTTCCAACTGGTAGAAGCAAAATATTTCACAGTGTATATTGACACAAAACCACGTGGCTTGATCAAATTTTCATAATGAAGGTTCTTTGTAACTGAACTTGAAAAAAAGTTCAGTTACAAAGTGACTGAACTGGAAAAAAAGTAGAGTCTAGAGCTATTTCTTGGTTCCTGAATAAATATTCTTAAGCTGAACACATGCTCATGGCAAAAGAGTAATAATATATCTGGGTTTAAAAGTTTGTTTCAACTGTTAGGCTGAAATTCAAATATGTTCTCAACACTACGTTATGCTTTTGAAAAAATTACAAACAAAAAACAAAGAACAATAGCAGGAAAATATTAAAACCTTCTTTATTTTATCATGCCTGAGGTGCCAATGTAACTTTTTGGTTAAATAATGGTAGAAGAGTGATGGGAGGAGGGTCTCCAATCAGTGTTTGGGCCACTAGCAACTTGGTATATACTCTTTTCCATCACATTGAATTGGTGATGCTGGATCGACACATGCATCATTTCCGTCTGAACTATTGTTTACACATTCAACATTGTTGAACAGAAAAACAAAGGATAAAATTTCAGGCTTTTCTTTGTCTTTCTGACAGCAAATAGTCAGTTTGAGTTTATTTTTTCAGTGGCTATTTTGTCACAATGTATGCAATACTTGGTATCTTATATGAGCATTACCTTCTGAGATACTGTTTTCCAAGATACAGCTTCCAAGAATGATCTCCCATTTTTACTCCTGTATTTTGTAACTTCACATGAGAACTTTCAAATTTAGCCCTGAGGGATATTTGCTTCCCTGTTTATTCAGGTGACTGGTTCCAGGAGGCCAAGGGCAAAGTGCTGAATCAGATAAAGTTTTATTCTTCCCACATTATCTCCCTCTTTCAAGAGCCTGAGGTTTGACCTGATATCTAGGTTGATGAGGTAGGGATGATGATGAACTAGAATGGGTGATTCTGAGGTCATGGAGAAAATCTGAAGTTTGGGGACTCTGGTCTAATTCAAGATCAATGTACACATGTCTTATGTTAGATCTAAGCCTTCATTGGGGCCATTATTCCTTCAGAACATACGATATATAGGGCTATAGAACCTATATATTAGACAGTTCCACATGTGCTCAAGTAAGAATATAGCAGTGGATGATGGTAAGGGTCCAGATTACCAGGCAGAGGGTAGTGTTTAGGCAATAGGCACTTGGGGATGTATGTTCAGTCGATACTGAGATGAATGAAATAATACTCTGCCTTCAAGGAGTTCACAACATTGTGCGGGAAATCAGTAGATGCTAAAACAACCATAGCTTGGAATAACAAGCTAATGACAACTTGAGAAGAAATGAATTCTTAGACTTCCCAAAGTAGGGGAGACTTTACTTTGTGGAATGGAGGAGGGATTTGGAAATGTGGCAGAAAACGGCAGCCTCCTTTCACATGGCTGCATTTAAGGACAGACCTTCAGCCTCTGTATCCTTCTTAGAAAAAATTATGACCCAAGGACTGAAGTTGTTGCTAAGTATATTCCTGAGTAGCGTTAAAGTGAGCGCTTAAAGGCGTGAGATGAGTAACCTATACCTTATTAAGTAGTTTTATTCTATACACTGTGAATCCAGTACATTTGGTTTGCAATAAATATATACTTGCCCTCTATGCTTTATTGTCAGTTAGGGCATAGGACAAGTTTGCTTTTATCATTTGATTTTCATGCCTAGCACAGCACCTGGAACAAAGAGTAGGCTCCGTAAACATGTGCTGGCTGAATAAATAAGAGCCAAGAGGAGACAGCCTATGTCTGGGAATTCATATCTCAGTTTTGTTGCTAATTATTCTTGTAACCTTGCCAATCTGTTTCAGCAGCTTCAATTTTCATTATGTGTAGAGTTAGGGGTACACCTATTTGTGTCCCAAGTAGGATCACTATTCAATAATTTATTGCATTCATTTTGCCTGTTCTTAGAGTTCCGTATAAGTAGAATCATACAGAATGTACTCCTTTGTCTCCTTTTTTCTCAGAATGAAATTTTGAGATTCATCTGCATTGCTGATGTATCAATAGTTTGCTACTTTTTAAAATTGCAAAATAGTGTTCCATTGGATTAATAAACCACAATATATCAAATTGTGTGAATATACCATTCATACAATGTAAATCAATGTATGAATCAGTCAGTAATTCATACAATGTGTATACATGTGTGAATATGCCATTCTCCTGTCAATGTACGTTTGGGTTGCTTCTGCTTCTTAGCTATTATATATAAAGCTGTTCTGAATATTTTTTTTTGGCAAGTCCCTAAATACCTCCTCAACTTACTTTTGTCTGGCTCCTAAGAAATCAGTCTGTTTGATATTGGAGATATTTACCCTCCAACACCCATTGCCGTACAAACACAGACAATGTCTATTCCTTTTTCTAGGTTTGTCCGGGTAAAATTTGAATACATGGACTCTCCATCAATTAAACACGTGCACATGATTACTTTTCACTCAAGGCATATTTTACAGGAGAAGCACGGCATGTGTTCAGCAAAGATGCGCTCTTTCTTGTGACAGGTTCCATCAGGTTATCATCAGGTAGCTCTATCTTCTTGTCACTGTTGTCAGTTATTGATGGTTCAGCATCCAACCTTCTTGAAAGAGCCAAAAGTAGGCTCAGTGGCTGGTGTGTGATAGTTACATGAAAATTGATGTCAAAGTTTCTGACATTGGACACTCCAGTGGTTTATTTGTTAGAGTCTTACTACAGAATAGAAAAACCATGTCACCAAAAATGGCCCCTGGCTGTGGTCTCATAGATCAGAACAGGCATGAAGTGGAATTATTCCTCCAATAGCTCTCAAGAAAAGAGGGAGTGAAAAAGTAGACTATTGGCTAGAATTCAAATGACCGGTAAGCTTTGAGGTAGGCTGCTGTCTGAACTACTGATTGGTATAACAAGAGGGTGGATCATTGGGATTTCAGATAATGTTATCTTCTACAGGCCAGAATAAACCACTGTAGTTTAATACTATTCCCTTCTCTTGATTTCTTTCCTTGAGATAATTCTCTTATATACTCTACATTAGGAACTCATTACTATTCTTTGTTGAAAAGAAGTTTTTTGGGACAAAGAGTAGGGTGGATATACCATCTAAACTCTTTACACATGTAAATGTTTAGCACATATATATCCCCCACACCGCACATGGATATACGTACATAAGCTTAACATTTGCCAAGTGTCTGTAACTTGTTTGTGAACTACCACATTGGAGTGGGCACCAGGGTTGCTGAGGTCTATTCCAAGTCTAAAGTTCAGTTTAATTTTAATCCTTTGTTTCCCTCTTTGTTTCCTCAGATATCTATTCATTAGGCGGTGCAAAGTGAAAAACATCACAAGGAAAACCCACGTAATTGACTTTTATTAGTGTGACCAGACAGAGGTCTGTCTTCTTACCAAAATATGGGTTCCCATAAAGTAGAAACTTGGGCATAGTACGGCCTGAAGGAGTAGTCTCTTCATGGTGTTTATCTCTCTATTATTATTCTTTTTTTGTTTAACATCTTTATTGGAGTATAATTGCTTTACAATGGTGTATTAGTTTCTGCTGTATAACAAAGTGAATCAGCTATACATATACATATATCCCCATATCTCCTCCCTCTGTGTCTCCCTCCCACTCTCCCTATCCCACCCCTCTAGGTGGTCACAAAGCACCGAGCTGATCTCCCTGTGCTATGCGGCTGCTTCCCACTAGCTATCTATTTTACATTCGGTAGTGTATATATGTCCATGCCACTCTCTCACTTCGTCCCAGCTTACCCTTCCCCCTCTCCTTGTCCTTAAGTCCATTCTCTACATATGCATCTTGATTCCTGTCCTGCCCCTAGGTTCTTCAGAACCTTTTTTTTTTTTTTAGATTCCATATATATGTGTTACCATACGGTATTTGTTTTTCTCTTTCTGACTTACTTCACTTTGTATGACAGTCTCTAGGTCCATCCACCTCTCTACAAATAATTCAATTTCGTTTTTTTTATGGCTGAGTAATATTCCCTTGTATATATGTGCCACTTCTTCTTTATCCATTCATCTGTCAGTGGACACTTAGGTTGCTTCCTTCCATGCCCTGGCTATTGTAAATAGAGCTGCAATGAACATTGTGATACATGACTATTTTTGAATTATGGTTTGCTCAGGGTAAATGCCCAGTAGTGGGATTGCCGGGTCATATGGTAGTTCTATTTTTAGTTTTTTGAGTAACCTCCATACTGTTCTCCATAGTGGCTGCATCAATTTACTTTCCCACTAACAGTGCAAGAGTGTTCCCTTTTCTCCACACCCTCTCCAGCATTCATTGTTTGTAGATTTTTTGATGATGGCCATTCTGACCGGTGTGAGATGATATCTCATTGT
>NC_041230.1:30326759-30327668 GCF_002837175.3 Physeter macrocephalus
TACTTTACCAAATTCATTGATTAGCTCTAGTAGTTTTCTGGTAGCATCTTTAGGATTCTCTATGTATCATGTCATCTGCAAACACTGACAGCTTTACTTCTTCTTTTCTGATTTGGATTCCTTTTATTTCTTTTTCTTCTCTGATTGCTGTGGCTAAAACTTCCAAAACTCTGTTGAATAATAGTGGTGAGAGAGGGCAACCTTGTCTTGTTCCTGATCTTAGTGGAAATTGTTTCAGTTTTTCACCATTGAGAACGATGTTGGCTGTGGCTTTGTCATACGTGGCCTTTATTATGTTGAGGAAAGTTCCCTCTGTGCCTACTTTCTGGAGGGTTTTTATCATAAATTGTTGTTGCATTTCGTCAAAAGCTTTCTCTGCATCTATTGAGATGATCATATGGATTTTCTCCTTCAATTTGTTAATATGGTGTATCACATTGATTGATTTGTGTATATTGAAGAATCCTTGCATTCCTGGGATAAACCCCACTTGATCATGGTGTATGAGCCTTTTAATGTGCTGCTGGATTCTGTCTGCTAGTATTTTGTTGAGGATTTTTACATCTATGTTCATCAGTGATATTAGCCTGTAGTTTTCTTTCTTGGTGACATCTTTGTCTGTTTTGATATCAGGGTGATGGTGGCCTCGTAGAGTGAGTTTGGGAGTGTTCCTCCCTCTGCTATCTTTTGGAAGGGTTTGAGAAGGATAGGTGTTAGCTCTTCTCTAAATGTTTGATAGAATTCTACTATGAAACCAAATGGTCCTGGGCTTTTGTTTGTTGGAAGATTTTTAATCACAGTTTCAATTTCAGTGTGTGTGGTTGGTCTGTTCATATTTTCTCTTTCTTCCTGATTAAGTCTCGGAAGGTTGTGCATTTCTAAGAATTTGTCCATTTCTTCCAGGTTGTC
>NC_041230.1:30327992-30328896 GCF_002837175.3 Physeter macrocephalus
TGCTTTAGGTGTAAGGTTAGGTTGTTTATTTGAGATGTTTCTTGTTTCTTGAGGTAGGATTGTATAGCTATAAACTTCCCTCTTAGAACTGCTTTTGCTGCATCCCATAGGTTTTGGGTCGTTGTGTTTTCATTGTCATTTGTTTCTAGATATTTTTTGATTTCCTCCTTGATTTCTTCAGTGATCTCTTGCTTATTAAGCAGTGCATTGTTTAGCCTCCACGTGTTTGTATATTTAACAGATTATTTCCTGTAACTGATATCAAGTCTCATAGCATTGTGGTCAGAAAAGATACTTGATACGATTTCAATTTTCCTAAATTTACCAAGGCTTGATTTGTAACCCAAGATATGATGTATCCTGGAGAATGTTCCATGAGCACCTGAGAAGAATGTGTATTCTGTTGTTTTGGCATGGAATGTCCTATAAATATCAATTAAGTCCATCTTGTTTAATGTATCATTTTAAGCTTGTGTTTCTTTTTTTATTTTCATTTTGGATGATCTGTCCATTGGTGAAAGTGGGGTGTTAAAGTCCCCTACTATGATTGTGTTACTGTTGATTTCCCCTTTTATGGCTGTTAGTATTTGCCCTATGTATTGAAGTACTCCTATGTTCTGTGCATAAATATTTACAATTGCTATATCTTCTTCTTGGATTGATCCCTTGATCATTATGTAGTGTCCTTCTTTGTCTCTTGTAATAGTCTTTGTTTTAACGTCTATTTTGTCTGATATGAGAATTACTATTCCAGCTTTCTTTTATATCCATTTGCATGGAATATCTTTTTCCATCCTCTCTCTTTCAGTCTGTATGTGTCCCTAGGTCTGAACTGGGTCTCTTGTAGACAGCATATATACAGGTCTTGTTTTTGTATCCATTCAGCCAGTCTGTGTCTTTTGGT
>NC_041230.1:30328980-30356858 GCF_002837175.3 Physeter macrocephalus
CATTGTGTGTTATTTGTTGTTTTTCCCTTGCTGCTTTTAATATTTTTTTCTTTGTATTTTATTTTTGATAGTTTGATTAATATGTGTCTTGGCGTTTTCTCCTTGGATTTATCCTGTATGGGACTCTCTGCTTCCTGAACTTGGTTAACTATTTCCTTTCCCATATTAAGGAAGTTTTCAACTATAATCTCTTCAAATATTTTGTCAGTCCCTGTCTTTTTGTCTTCTTCTTCTGGGACCCCTATAATTCGAATGTTGGTGCATTTAATGTTGTCCCAGAGTTCTCTGAGACTGTCCTGAATTCTTTTCATTCTTTTTTCTTTATTCTGCTGTTCAGTAGTTATTTCCACTGTTTTATCTTCCAGGTCACTTATCCGTTCTTCTGCCTCAGTTATTCTGCTGTTGATCCCTTCTAGAGAATTTTTAATTTTATATATTGTGTTGTTCATCACTGTGTGTTTGCTCTTTAGTTCTTGTAGGTCCCTTTTAAACATTTCTTGTAGTTTCTCCATTCTATTTCCAAGATTTTGGATCATCTTTACTGTCATTATTCTGAATTCATTTTCAGGTAGACTGCCTATTTCCTCTTCATTTGTTAGCTCTGGTGGGTTTTTGCGTTGCCTCTTCATCTGCTGTGTGTTTCTCTGTCTTCTCATTTTGCTTAACTTACTATGTTTGGGGTCTCCTTTTCGCAGGCTACAGGCTCGTAATTCCCACTGCTTTTGGTGTCTGTCCCCAGTGGTTAAGGTTGGCTCAGTGGGTTGTGTAGGCTTTCTGGTGGAGGGGACTCGTGCCTGTGTTCTGGTGGATGAGGCTGGATCTTGTCTTTCTGGTGGGCAGGTCCGTGTCTGGGGTTGTGTTTTGGGGTGTCTGTGGCCTTATTTTGATTTTCGGCGGCCTCTCTGCTAATATTTGGGGTTGTATTCCTGTCTTTCCAGTTGTTTGGCATAGGGTGTCCAGCACTGTAGCTTGCTGGTCATTGAATGGAGCTGTGTCTTGGCGTTGAGTTGGAGATCTCTGGGAGATTTTCGCCGTTTGATATTACATGGAGCTGGTAGGTCTCTTGTTGAGCAGTGTCCTGAACTTGGCTTTCCCACCTCAGAGGCATAGCCCTGAGGAGTGGCTAGAGTACCAAGAGCCTGTCATCCACACGGAAAAAGAGAAAAAGGGTAAAAAATATTTCGTTGCTCCCAAAGTCCATCTCCTCAAATTGCGATGATGCATTTCATTGTCTATTCAGGTATTCCACAGATGCAGGGTACGTCCAGTAGATTGTGGAGATTTAATCTGCTGCACCTGAGGCTGCTGGGAGAAATTTCCCTTTCTCTTCTTTGTTAGCAGAGCTCCCGGGGTTCAGCTTTGGATTTGGACCCGCCTGTGAGTGTAGGTCGCCTGAGGGCATCTGTTCTTCGCTCAGACAGGACGGGGTTAAAGGAGCTGCTGATTAGGGGGCTCTGGCTCACTGAGGCCATGGGGAGGGAGGGGGACGGATGCGGGGTGAGCCTGCGGTGGCAGAGGCCAGCATGACGTTGCACCAGCCTGAGGTGCGCCCTGCGTTCTCTCGGGGAAGTTGTCCCTGAATCACGGGCCCCTGGCAGTGGTGGGCTGCACAGGCTCCCGGGAGGGGAGGTGTGGATAGTGACCTGTGCTTGCACACAGGCTTCTTGCTGGCTGCAGTAGCAGCCTTAGCGTCTCATGGCTGTCTCCAGCGTCCGTGCTGATAGCTGCGGCTTGCGCCTGTTTCTGGAGCTCCTTAAAGCGGTGCTCTGAATGCCCTCTCCTCCCGCACCGTGAAACAATCAATGGTCTCTTGTTGGCTTGCGCCTGTTTCTGGAGCTCCTTAAAGCGGTGCTCTGAATGCCCTCTCCTCCCGCACTGTGAAACAATCAATGGTCTCTTGTTTCTTAGGCAGCTCCAGACTTTTCCCCGGACTCCCTCCCAGCTAGCTGTGGTGCACTAGCTCCCTTCAGACTGCGTTCACGCAGCCAACCCCAATCCTCTCCCTGGGATCTGACCTTTGAAGCCCGAGGCTCAGCTCCCAGCCCCCGCCCGCCCCGGCGGGTGAGCAGACAAGCCTCTCGGGCTGGTGAGTGCCGGTCGGCACCGATCCTCTGTGCGGGAATCTCTCCGCTTTGCCCTCCGCACCCCGCTGCTGCGCTCTCCTCCGAGGCTCCGGAGCTTCCCCCTCCGCCACCCACAGTCTCCGCCCGCGAAGGGGCTTCTAGGGTGTGGGAACCTTTCCTCCTTCACGAAGGGGCTTCTAGGGTGTGGGAACCTTTCCTCCTTCACGAAGGGGCTTCTAGGGTGTGGGAACCTTTCCTCCTTCACGAAGGGGCTTCTAGGGTGTGGGAACCTTTCCTCCTTCACGAAGGGGCTTCTAGGGTGTGGGAACCTTTCCTCCTATTCTTTGTCTCTGTTTATTTTTTTTTCTTTTGCCTACCCAGGTACGTGGGGGGTTTCTTGCCTTTTGTGAGGTCTGAGGTCTTCTGCCAGCGTTCGGTGGGTGTTCTATAGGAGAAGTTCCACGTGTAGCTGTATTTCTGATGTATCTGTGAGGAGGAAGGTGATCTCCGCGTCTTACTCTTCCGCCATCTTGCCTTTTCTCCGACCCCTATTATTTGAATGTTGGTGTGTTTAATGTTGTCCCAGAGGTCTCTGAGACTGTCCTCAATTATTTTCATTCTTTTTCTTTATTCTGCTCTGCAGTAGTTATTTCCACTATTTTATCTTCCAGGTCAGTTATCCATTTTTCTGCCTCAGTTATTCTGCTATTGATTCCTTTAGAGAATTTTAAATTTCATTTATTGTGTTGTTCATCATTGTGTGTTTGCTGTTTAGTTCTTCTAGTTCCCTGTTAAACTTTTCTTGTATTTTCTCCATTCTATTTCCAAGATTTTGGATCATCTTTACTATTATTACTCTGAATTCTTTTTCAGGTAGACTGCATATTTACTCTTCATTTGTTTGGTCTGGTGGGTTTTTACTTTGCTCCTTCATCTGCTGCCTATTTCTGTATCTTCTTATTTTGCTTAACTTACTGTGTTTGGGATCTCTTTTTCGCAGGCTGCAGGTTTGTAGTTGTTTTTGGTGTCTGCACCCCCCGGGTAAGGTTGGTACAGTGGGTTGTGCAGGTTTCCTGGTGGTGGGGACTGGCGCCTGTGTTCTGGTGGATGAGGCTGTAATTTGTCTTTCTGGTGGTCAGGACCACGTCCGGTGGTGTGTTTTGGGGTGTCTGTGAACTAACTATGATTTTAGGCAGCCTCTCTGCTAATGGGTGGTGTTGTGTTCCTGTCTTGCTAGTTGTTTGGCATGGGGTGTCCAGCACTGGAGTTTGCTGGTCATTGAGTGGAGCTGGGTCTTAGTGTTGAGATGGAGATCTCTGGGAGAGCTCTTGCCGATCGCTGTCATGTGGAGCTGGGAGGTCTCTGGTGGTCCAGTGTCCTGAACTCAGCTCTCCCACCTCAGAGGCTTAGGCCTGACACCTGGCTAGAGCACCAAGACCCTATCAACCACACGGCTTTTGGGAAGTCTGAGGTCTTCTTTCAGCGTTCAGTAGGTGTTCTGTAGGAGTTCTTCCACATGTAGATGTATTTTTGAGGTATTTGTGGGGAGAAAGGTGATCTCCACATCTTACTCCTCCACCATCTTGAAGGTCCTCCTCACGATATTTTAGACATGCCCATCTTTAGGGGCCACCAACATAGGTGAAAGTAAAGGTGGAGTCTGAGTATCTGAAATTAGCCAGGGCACGGTCATAGTGGGGCCAGGGGTTCCCAAGGTGCGGGGGAGCCTGACGAAGCAGCCTTTGCCCTTCTGTATTATTATCCTTATTCTCCCCATCATCTTCCATGACCTCTCCCTACATTTTTCCAAAGCTGTGGAATTGGAGCAGTCACCATCTGTGAAAAGTATACGCTCCAAGCAGAGGCTGGTAATGCCAAAACAAGTTTCCCAGTCCTCACTTAGAAAAACAGAAAATGACATTTTTAATTGGGGAGTAGATATCTGGAGAGTTGTGCCAATATTCCCTTATCTAACTGGCCTTTCAAAATTGAATGCACTCGCTGGAACCGCTGGATCAGATACTGTCACTCTTCACATTCTGGGGGAGATGATTTCAGGACCTTTCAGTCAGTCTCTGTTCAGCTCAGATTATATCAGATTTAAAAGAAGGTGAAACCAACCACGTTAGTTTCATTCCACTTCATGGGCAGATATGTGAACCCCATTATGACAATCTAATTTATTTTTCATCTAGAAATTTTCTTCAGATTCAGTGCAGAGTTATTCAGTTCCTAGACAAAGCAGTTAGTTACTGCAAGACTGTAAGATGAAAGGTGCTATAAAAATGTATAATGATAATAATTAGAATCATAATATTAATGAGAGTGGAATTAACACTTAGAACTTCATCTTCTTCTACTGGTAAAAACATCAAAATCTGATCATCATTCCTGAGGGTAGAGCTGAAAAAGGCTTTTCTGTACCTTGTCCTTCTCAAAAGCAATTAATTTTCACATAAGATAGTATTATTAGAATTCACAGTAGTTTTAAAATATAATATTAATTTTTTAAGGATATTCTGGCCAATGATTCTAAATAACTCTTGAAACTTACTAATGACATCATCTTACTTACTCTTCTGTAGAGACAGGTGGTAAATGGTAGGTGCTTCATTTGAGTTTTTGATAAATAAATGAACAAACAATAAGCATTGAGTGTTTACTACATAGTGATATTTAAGTGCCTAAAATGTTTGCTCTTAGCATACTCATCGTGGCAAATTTGGAAGATAAATATTAAAATATATTACAAAAGAAAAATAATCATAACCTAATTTGCTATTCAGAAGAAACCATTTGTGCCATGACATGATGGATCATTTCCTTCTAGTCTTTTTTTTTCAAGCATATTAAAAGTAGTAATAATAACAATAACTGTGATTATACTCAGTACAATTTTGTATACTACTTATTCTAGTTAACCAGTTTTCAGTTGTTAACTTAGTTCTTTGGATTCTAAGGATGAGAAATGAATTCAGTTCACTTAAAGGAAACAAGCCAACCAACAGAAAACAACAGAGGAGGTTGTGCATTCTTGAATGGTAGCTCTGACTTGGATTTGGAGCTGAGAGCTGTTAGAGGTCGAGGAGGCACTAGTCAGTTTTTCTCTCTCCCTCTTGACTTTGTTCTATTCCCTCTCTCCTTCTTCTGTGAATCTTCTCTTTTGCCTTCATCACCTGGCTCATCCTCGTGATGGTCTCTAGAGAAACCAGAAACTGAAGCCAGAAACTGGCTTCAGAAGAAGCCAGTCTGGTTGGCATACTTATTTACCATTGCCCTCACAGAGTAAGAAAGAGAGAGACCACTTGTGTGTCGAACCCTAGCTATTCATCCCCCACCCCACCCCCCCGCCTCCTTGGATCAAGCTCCATCTCTAGTTCAGATAGACTGATGTGGTTTCATTAAGTGAGTATTTTTGGCCAAGGCACTTTCTACTAAAAGGACAAGTTGAATGGACCATTTATCAGATAATTGCAGACTCTTTATTAGCATTCATTCATTCAGCAGATATTTATTGAGTGTCTACCATGTGTCAACATTGCTGAAGGTGCTGAGGATACACCAATAAATAAAATAGACAAGAATCTTTCTTTTTATGGGTCTGAGATTCTATTGGGCAGAGACCAACAGTAAACAGAATGAATGAATAAATGAATGAATAAATTAAAAAATAAATAACATACTGTGTTAGATTTTGGTGAGTGCTAAGGAGAAAAATAAAGTAGGGAAACGCATTATGGAGAAAAAAAAAGAGAGGGAGAGAGAGAGCTTACACTGGTGAGGGTGGGACAGTTGTTTGCAATTTTAGGTTGGTCAGCGAAATGCTCTAGGAGATGAAATTTGACTCAAGATTTGAAGAAGGTAAAGGAGTAAGCCATATAATTTAAATTATATTTTTATTGCTTTTGTTAAATAATCTTTGTACCAGTTATTAAAATTCACTAAACACTTATGTTCCAGGGACCATTCTAAGCATACTGTGCCTATTTCTCAATCCTCAGACCACCTATTTGAGTTAGGTACTGTTACTGCTATTTCACAGATGAAGAATTGAAGCAGAAACAGGACTGGCTACTTGCCTCTGGTCTTTAAGTCAGTAGATGAAAGAGCTTGAATTTAACAGATTCTGGAGCCCTGCTCTTAAATGTTACTGCTGCTCTTCCAGTGACATACTAATTTTAAAAAATCAAATAAACCCACAATCATACAAAGAAGAAAGATAAATTCAACACAAATTGTCCATCTAGGGCATGCAAAAAAATGGTGCATTTTGATTAATATCCTGCTCAGATACCTTTCTATGTCTTCTTATGCACATCATTGATTGTGTACATTTCACCTAAGTGAAACAGTATTGTCTATGCTGTGCTGTAAACTGCCTTTCCACTCAAAATCATGTCGTGGGCATGTTTCCTAGTCAATAAATGTAGATCTATGCCATTATTTTTATTGAATTTCAAATATTTCATCTTATGGATACATTGCTCTTTAGTCAGTCATTTTTTTTCCATTATTGAATATTTAAGTTATGGAAACCAGTCTGTGTTCATATCTACTCTTACTCTTTCTCTAGCCATTCCTAACAGCTGATGTGAATTACTAGAAGATCAATATAACCCTTCAGCAATTAGTACCCATGGTGAAGGTGACTAGAATGAAGAGATACAGCTATTATAGGCTCCTACAGGAATAGATGCTGCTTATGACTCCCATAACCAGTGTTTTGGGAATTTTTTCATTCTGGACATAGAAGTTGACTTTTCCACTTATAGAATATGTTGATTCCAGTTATGGGGTTTGGGCAAGTCAATTTATGGTAGGATATTAAAATGGAATGGAGCATCACCTCCTTTGGAAAGCATTCCAGGCTATCCCCATTAAGGTGGGTGGCTCATCTCTGTTTTCCTATAACTCTCTATCCTTACCACTCCCTATTCCCACACTTACCATATTTTGGTTTTGTTTCTCTTCTCTGTTCTCTCCACTAGATTATGAGGTCATTAAATGAAAAACACGTTCCCTTAATTTCTGTGTCTTCAGTACAATACTCACTACTTCTGGCATCTAATATGTAATGAAAAATGTTTTAGAAGGAGAGAAAGGAAGACTTCAAGGGGAGATGAAGAGCAGCTTAGCTTAGTTACCAGAGATGGGCAATACGTTGAAAATGAAGGATGGAAGAAAGAGCAAAAATTACGGAGAGGAGAGAAGAAAAGCTGGAAGACAAAATATGTGACCAAAAATATTGATATTGTCAAATGAACAGTATTGTTCCAGTTATGTGCATTTAATATAATTTGAGAAGAATAAAGAATTTATGCCAGAGACAATGTATCCTTTTACTGAACTGCCAACAGTATTAAAAAAACACTACTCTGTGTATTTTACTAGAATCTATAAAAAGGCTGTTGTCTCTGGCTTTAAAAGCTATATATTCAATTTCATGCTACTGTGGTTATATATGATTCATTTAAAGTATTTATTGAAGGTCTACTCTTTACATAGTGATATATTAGGTAATGGGACATTTAGATGTGAATACTTCAAGCCCTTCTCCCAAGGAGCACACAGTGGAATAGGGTATTCAGAGTACGGTGTGATAAGTATAATTATGGAAACATGTTTATTATACAAATCTGTGTATTGTACAAGAATCTCAGAGGAGGGACTTCTTCAAAAGTGCTCAGAAGCTCTTGACAGAGTTGTAATAGGAGTATGTGGAGAGGGGGGAGAGAAAAGCAAATGAGCCTGAAGAGAGAGGCAGATGCCAGACCATGGAAGATTTCATGGACCAACTTTGGGCTTTACCCTGCAGATGATAAGAAGTCAGAAAGGATGACTCTAAATTACCTGGAGCCTTAGGCTGACTAGACAATTAGTACATTAGAGGAGAAACAAAGACAAATTTGACAGAGCAGCTACTTCTTCTTTATGCCAAATGATGAGCGTTTGGGGCAAGGGAATCTTAACGTAAAAAGAACAGAGGTGCCCAACCCTTGAATTTCCCTCACCAGTACAGGTAGACATCTTTGGGATTCTACACATTAAAAGTTCTACAAATGTTATCTCTGAAGCAAACTGGTCAAGTGAGACAGACTGGACCTTGGGGCAAGTTTTATAAAATCACTCACTCTCAGGGTTGAAGGGGCTTTAGACTGCCCAGTCCAACTCCTCTACAAGTCTCCACCCCAGAATAGGCCAGGGAGTGGCCTGTTCTTACCCAGGCATCTCAGCTGCTTCTAAGAGAGGGCATCTCAATATAAGATCTTTTTAGAATTTAGAAAGTTCTGCAAGTTGAGCCAAAGTCCTGTTCAATCTAATATCCTACTCACTGGCTGTACTTCTTTCCTCCAAAAGCCCACAGATCATAATGCATTTTACTTTCCAGGATAAATATCTCTTGGTCCTTTAGTTACCATGGTGTTCCATGGTTTTACATTCTCCTTCTACCTTTGTTTCTATAACCTTACCTATGACTTTCCTCTGGTTTTGTCTTGTTTCGGTCGTGTGCCTTTTAAATGGTGAGATGCAGAATTGGAGTTCAAGATGAAAATACTTACCATTGTTGGACACCTACTCCCAGGTGGGCTTTTGGTCCCTGGTCCCTTGATAATAACCCTAAAAAACCTCAGCCTCAAAAATGTGATCTCTTGGAGTCCAGTATCCAGAAATCTGGGTAGCAACAGGGACTCCCTTTCAGAAAGCCCTAAGCAGAGAGGGGACCATTTATCTTGACCCATTTTGGTGAAAATTGTCATTCTTTATATTGCCATGAAATAACAAGCTGAAGCTGGGATAAGGCACACAACTTCCCCTGCCCAGTTTTCCCCAATGGCAGCGCTGCAGAAACCAATTATGCTAATAATATTTTCATACTAAAAAGAAAATGTGTGATTGCTGGTTATTTTGTTTTGAGCAGATGCCATTTTTTCCACTGGGAAAAATTTAAATGCAATTTTGTTGTTTCCCTTTCCTCAAAAATGGATCTCAAATGGCTTTAAGCCCCAGGTGCAGAACTCTTCTGGTGAATTTTGAAGACTGCAGTGTAGGTAACAGCTTTTGCCTTAAGCTGCTTTCAGCCTGTAGCAAGTTAGCCTAAGTGCCAGGAATTCAGCTGCCCATCTCATCCTGCCCCGACCACATCCAGCTCCTTAGTCATTTTTAGTCTGTATACAGACTTACAACCCAGATGCTCGTCTTCTGTGGCTCAGCATCGCATCCCACAGACGAACTTCCTGTGGGATTATCCAAACTGAGGCTTGTTCTGTCTCATGCATCACCAGGGAGGAAGCTTTCTCCCCCGTCCAGGCCACTCCACTGTCAAATCAAAACAAGCCCACCCAAGCCCAACACACAACAATGTCCATGCTCTCTCCACTTTGAGTCCACTCCCACCCCTGCAGTAGTGACGCCCTTCCTTCTTCAGAGTGATTTCCAGTAACCTCCAGAGCCGTTTTTCTAATTAAAAAAACCTCATCTCGTGTGGAGAGAAGGGAACCCTCTTGCACTGTGGGTGGGAATGTAAATTGGTACAGCCATTATGGAGAACAGTATGGAGGTTCCTTATAAAACTAAAAATAGAGCTGCCATATGACCCTGCAATCCCACTCCTCAGCATATATCTGGAGAAAAACATGGTCCGAAAGGATACATGCACCCCAGTGTTCATTGCAGCACTGTTTACAATAGCCAAGACATGGAAGCAACCTAAATGTCCATAAACAGAGGAATGGATAAAGAAAATGTATATATATACAATGGAATGTTACTCAGCCATAAAAAAGAATGAACTAATGCCATTTGCAGCAACCTAGAGATCGTCATACTGAGTGAGGTAAGTCAGACGGAGAAAGAGAAATATTGTTTGATCTCGCTTATATGCAGAATCTAAAAAGAAATGATACAAATGAACATATTTACAAAACAGAAACAGACTCACAGACTGAGAGAATGATCTTATGGTGACCAGGGAAGGGAGGGATAGTTAGGCAGTTGGGGATTGACAGGCACACACTGCTGTGTTTAAAAGGATAACCAACAGTGACCTGCTCTATAGCACAGGGAACTCTGCTCAGTATGTGGCAGCCTGGATGGGAGGGGAGTCTGGGGAAGAATAGATACATGTGTATGTATGGCTGAGTCGCTTTGCTGTGCACCTGAAACTATCACAACATTGTTAATCGGCTATACTCCAATATAAAATTAAAAAGTTAAAAAAAAAAAAGACAGAATGATATTGGGAGGAAAATGATCAAAAAACAAAGAACAAAACTCGTCTCGTCTAGCTTCTTGGCCACCATTTTGAACCCCCTACAGATGAGTCTGAAGGACTAACAGCAAGTCCTCCTTGACCTCGCTCTGGCAGGTAGGTGGCATGTGTCTGAAAAGTACTCAGACCAGGTTAGCCTCCTCCTGGTTCTCACGGATAGAACACCCAGCAGATTCATTTTAAAGTGCTGCCCCTCACAACCCATAGAATCGCAAAGGAGGCCAAACACAAATGATAAGAATTTCATATGTGGAATACATTACCACCTCCCAATAAATGAAAAAAAACATCATCCTGAGGGGCCAAACAGTGGCCAAAGCTGGCAGCTTTTATTCTTGTTAGACAAAGAAATGATAAATTTGTGAGGGGTTGACAGGACAGAGAAATGTAAGCTTGGGTATTTAACTAGTGAAGAATCTAAAAAGAGTTTGGGCTTGGGATAGTAAATTAAAGAAGTAACAAGGTTTGTTTATATAGGCTTCTTGGCCTGAATTCCCTCTTTCTGGTGATAGAGGTGTCCTTCTTCCTCCAGATGCAGGGAGGGTAGCTTTGACATAGGAGATTTATTTCCTGCTTTCAGGGAGACAGAGGGGAGGGACAAACTATCCCTCCTGCATTGGCCATTTCTTAAGTAACTAATTCAAAAAGATCAGTATGCTACTTTTCCATATTTGGGAGCAGACTGCTCTGAGCCCCAACAAGTGGAACTCGAGTTTCTAGACCATGTATCATTCCTCTAGAGAGTCAGTATACTTTGACGACAGAACTCCTTGAATTCCCCAGGTGATACAGGTGGCAGATTGCTGATAACTAGTTAATGATTAGAGGAAAATGGCTCATAGAGATTGAGGGGACTAGCCAAAGGTAACATGGGAAAACAATTCAGATCAAGAATCCAGTTCTCCTGATTCTTGCTTATGCGTCACCGTATTCTATGAGCATACTGGTTTCATTTTTCTTCATTCCTAGGGTGACCAGATGCCTACTTTTGCTTAGGACAGTCTTACTTTACTCCTGTTGTTCAAGAATAATTATAAAAAGCACCCCTTTTTACATTCAAAAGAGAAGAGGTAGGTCTGGAAAATTAAAATTGGCATGATGACTCACCATCTGACATATATTTTTTGTTTGTTTATTATTCATCTCACCCATTAGAATATCATATCCATGACAGCAGGGACTTTGGATGTTTTGTTCAATGGTCTATTGTCAGTACCTTAACTGGTGCTGACTCATAGTATATGTTCAATAAATGTATGCTGGTTTAATTAAAAAAATCATCATTGTTGGTGTGAAAGTGAGACATCGACATCCCTCAGGGGTTAAGAAGGAAAAATAAGACACTGCTACATTTGCATGTTGGATATAGATCTAAGGAGAGAGGAACTTTTCAGAGGTAATTTTCTGTGCAATGTTAGCATGTATTCAGTTCTGACCTTTGAGCTATGGGCAAATGAGAGGCAGCTTTTTTAAAGTCTCCATTCCCTAATGCTGATTTTCTAGGCATGAAGGTGCCAGCAGGAGCTGGTAAATAACAACCAAGCTTTTCTCCTATTCCCTTCACTCTCCCTGACATCTCGTGAAGCACTCTCTTGTTTGATCAATTTTTTCCCACCTAGTAAGGAAGAAACCTACAGAGCCTGCCTCAGCAAGACTTCCCAGAGGCTCCAAATGAATACTGAATGGCTCCCTACAAACTCACTGGTCTGGTAAAATGTAACATGAGTCAAAAAGTTCTGAGATGCTTGATAACAAGAGAAAGAGAAGGATCTTATCAAGGGTTTGGGGCAGATTTTCATTGGGGCCACATTTTAAAATTGCATTCTGGTGGGACAAACTCACCGAATTTCCAGGACACGTCACAGAAGGCAATATTTGCACTTATTCATTTGCTGCTGTTGTTTTAAAAATCATTCAGTTTTGTTTTTAGGTCCTTCTTGAGTCGTTAGATATGTTTATTTCTTGAGCAGCTATTATGTGCCAGAAGCCATGCCAGATGCTTAGAATATAAACATGAATAGGAAAGTCACAGTTCCTTCTCTGATGAAAGTTACACTATGTGCATATGCGTGCGTGCACACACACACACACACACACACACACACAATATGAGAGAGGCCGAGAGCAAGTGAGGCAAGTGAGAGAGGTTGAATAGGTATTGATTGTGCTTACTACTTTGAAGAAAGAGAAAGGTGCAGACATAAGAATATTCAGAGGCCCTTCTTCCCTTCCTCCTTTCCTCCCTTCCTTCCTCCCTTCCTTCCTTCCTCTTGCGAAGCAATAAAACTGTATTAGCAATTGATGTGATTGCTTATGTAGAAAAGCCCATGGTATTGGGTTGGCCAAAAGGTTCATTCGTTTTTTTCCATAAGATGGTTGTAGTAGCAGTTAGTTGTCTTTAACTTCATTCAAAACAATTTTGTTAGATTGTATGTGACAGCTGTCATATCAGTGTGCATTTTTAAAAAGACTTATCAAAATTGGTGAATTTTTGTGTAGCCATTTTGATATTGAAGATGGAAGAAAAAAAGCAACATTTTGGCATGTTATGCTTTATTATTTCAAGAAAGGTAAAAATGCAACTGAAACACAAAGAAAGATTCAATATTTGTGTACAGTTGACCTTTGAACAACATGGGTTTGAACTGCATAGGTTAATTTATATGCAGAGTTTTTTCAATAAATACAGTATTGCATGATCTGAGGTTGGTTGAATCCATGGATATTGAACTGAGGATACAGAAGACCAACTGTAAAGTTATATGTGGATTTTTCTGCTGTGAGGGGGGTTGGTGCCTCTAACCTCCAGGCTGTTGAAAGGTCAACTGTATAGTGCAAAATGATGTAGTTAATATCAATCATCGTACATAGTTTAAAAAAATTTATTTTCTTGTGATGAGGACTTTGAAGATCTACTCTCCTAGCAACTTACCAATATGCAATACAGTATTATTAACTATAGCCACCATGCTGTATATTGCATCCTCTTGAGAGGTACTTTTTGGTGGGGGGGAGATTAGTGTTTATTTATTAAAAAAATTTTATTGGAGTATAGTTGATTTACAATGTTGTGGTAGCTCCTGCTGTATAGCAAAGTGAATCAGTTGTACGTATACTTATATTCACTCTTTTTTTAGATTCTTTTCCCATATAGGCCATTGCAGAGTACTGAGTAGAGTTCCTTGTGCTATACAGTAGGTCCTTATTAGTTATCTATTTTGTATATAGTAGTGTGTCTATGTCAAACAGGTACTTTAGTTAGGATGTTGGTAGGTCCTTATTAGTTATCTATTTTGTATATAGTAGTGTGTCTATGTCAAACAGGTACTTTAGTTAGGATGTTGGAGGATGCCAAGCTGAGCCTGAAGGATAAAAAGAAGACAGCTATACAGAGATCAGTATGTTCATCAGCTAGGACTGCTGTAACAAAGTACCACAAACTGGGTGGCTTAGAACAACAGAAACTTATTGTTTCACAATCCTGAATTCCAGAAGTCTAAAATCAAGATGTCGGACCTCTGAAGGCATTGGGGAAGGATTTGTTTCAGGCTTCCTGGCTTCCTCAGGCATTCCTTGGCTTGTAAAGTGCTGTCTTCTCTCTGTCTCTCCACATCATTCTTCTTTCTGTGTGTGTCTGTCTCTGTGTCCAAATTTCCTTTTTTTATAAGGACATTAGTCATATTGGATTAGGGCCCACTGAATGACCTGATTTTCACTTGATTGCCTCTGTAATGATCATATTTCCAAATAAGGTCACATTCTGAGATATTGATGTTTGGACTTCACCAAACTTTTTTGCGGGGGTGGGGTGGGCACAATTTAACTGATAACAAGTTGCACCAATAGTGTTCCAGGCAAGTTGCACCAATAGTGTTCCAGGCAGAAGACCACATGTTCAAGTCCCTGAGCTAGAATGGAGGTTGGGGAGTTGGAGAATCAGAAGACTGGTGGTCTGAATAGAGCAGGCAGAGTGGCAGGAGGAGACCAAGAGGGGGACTGCACTGGCAACTACAAAACCTTCAATATGGATGATTCATTCATTTTTGCTACTAATGCCTGCTGCAATAACTTTTAGGGGATATACAGAGAGATTGTAAAGATAGTTCTGTCTCTTCCTCTTTGTAGTTCATGGAATACAGCTAAGGAAGGGAGCTTCCCACTGGTCATGGTCGTTTGCCAGCTTAGAAAAATTAATTTTTCGTGCAAGTCAAATTGCTGCACTTGTGTCCCCTGCCTGTACCAGGAACAACAGGAGCCATGCTGTGAATCATCTGCAGATAAAACTGTGAAAGACAGCAGGACATGGACTTTGCAGCATGTCAGATTCAGAGGCCAAGTGGCTTCCTCCAGGGGTCACACCACTCTTCTGGCCGCTAGGTTTGCATCAAGAAGGCTGGGTATTTAGTGGAGTGGGAGAGGACACAGAAGAGGAGAAAATGAACATTGTGGAATTATGATCTCACTTCAACCAAATTGCTATGGGCTTAGTGTATTTAAGAAATTGGACTTTAGGCCATCTATATCTTTAGTTTGACCACCCTTATCCCCAGGGCCTTTCATATGAAAAATACATTTTCATGAATCTCTGTGTATCTTCTAGATGATATTTCTTTTTTTTTTTTAAGTGTTCTACCACATGCCTTTATTCATTTCTTTATTCACTCAACACACCTGGCCTTGGGGCCTTGCTAAAGATTTTGGCTTTGATTCTCCAGGAAGTGGAGGTTTTGGAAAAGGAATGTGATGCGGTCGGAATGGTCTTTTTGGAAGGTCAAGAACTGAGAGAGTGGCTTAATGAAGTCAGGGCCTGGCACCTGGTAAATCAATTAGGAAGTCAGGGAAATATCCCAGGAAGATCATCTGCTCATGGAGTTCTATTGTATGTCAAATGTATGTTGTTCTCTCTCACTGCGAACAAAAAGGAAAAATCAATGATGAAAGAAACACAAAATATAGCACCAGTTTTTGGAATAAGGCCCATTTCAATTTAGGCATCATCATATAGACCTGGTGGCCCAGTGCTGCTATAGATTTTTGCTCTCTCATTACTGGTGAGAATGAGCTTTATCTGATTTCTCCCCTTGATTCAGATGGAGAAATGGAAGCAAAAGTGATACATTAGTTATCTATAACAATTTTACCACAAATTTAGCAGCTTAAAACAGCACACGTTTATTATCACACAGTTTTTGTGGGTCAGGAGTCAGTTGCCTAAGCTGGTCTTCTACTTGTGGATCTCACAAGGCTGTAATCAAGGTGTTGGCCAGGGCTGTGGTCTCATCCGAGGTTTGACTGGGGGAAGAATCTGCTTCCAAACTCACATGGTTGTTGGTAACATTCAGTTCCTTGTGGTTGTAGGCCTGAAGGCTTCTTGTTGGCTATTGGCGGAGGCAACCCTCAGCTCCTAGAAGCTGCCCTTAACTCCTTGACACATGGGCCTCCCAACATGACCTCTTATTTCTTTACTGCAAAGGAGAGAGGTGCCTTAAAATATGGGTATTATAATCTTATGTAATTAAGTATACATACATAATCATGCACATCCTGTCACTTTGCCATATTCTATAAAGCTAGAAGTAAATTACTAGGCCAGCAGATACTCAAGGTCAGGGGATCACTAAAGGGCATGAACACAAGGAGGCAGAGCTCTGCCATATGTGATGTTCAGTGACTTGGTGGAGGTGATGGAATGGATAAGAGGGTGAAAAAGACCAGAGCCTATAGGCTCCCAGAAAACATTGTTGCCATCACAAAACCACCGTTTTCCTCTTACTCCATGTAATCTTGGGAAATTGATCCAGAATCCCCACTGAATCCTTCAGGCTGATTATTTTAACCCCACTACAAGGATAAGGCAAAAGCTGTTCCATTATCTGTGTTCTGGAATCCTGGTGGCAGCAGCAGTTGGTGTTGGTTTTATTTTCCTATTCCTTTTTTTTTTTGCGGTACGCCGGGCCTCTCAGAGCTCTGCCATATGTGATGTTCAGTGACTTGGTGGAGGTGATGGAATGGATAAGAGGGTGAAAAAGACCAGAGCCTATAGGCTCCCAGAAAACATTGTTGCCATCACAAAACCACCGTTTTCCTCTTACTCCATGTAATCTTGGGAAATTGATCCAGAATCCCCACTGAATCCTTCAGGCTGATTATTTTAACCCCACTACAAGGATAAGGCAAAAGCTGTTCCATTATCTGTGTTCTGGAATCCTGGTGGCAGCAGCAGTTGGTGTTGGTTTTGTTTTCCTATTCCTTTTTTTTTTTGCGGTACGCGGGCCTCTCACTGTTGTGGCCTCTCCCGTTGTGGAGCGCAGGCTCCGGATGCACAGGCTCAGCGGCCACGGCTCACGGGCCCAGCCGCTCCGCGGCACGTGGGATCTTCCCGGACTGGGGCACGAACCCATGTCTCCTGCATCGGCAGGTGGACTCTCAACCACTGTGCCGCCAGGGAAGCCCTCCTATTCCTTTTTTGTTGTGTTTCATTCTATTAAATATTATCTTCTTTGCCTGAAAGATTTTGCTCCTTTTTTTTTTTTTAATCTTTATTGGAGTATAATTGCTTCACAATGTTGTGTTAGTTTCTGTGGTACACCAAAGTGAATCAGCCATATGCATACATATCTCCCCATATCCCCTCCCTCTTTTTTTTTAATTCAAACAGAAAGTGACAAAAATTATAATCATCCTCATCAGTTCACTCAGTACCATGTAATTAATTTTTTTTCATCTTGATCTTTTGTTAGCACTTTTATGAATTCATCAGTTTTCCATTTGAAAATGCTTATTTATTCAGTTCAACAGTTATTTCTGAGATATACATTTTAAAGTAATAACTAGAATTATGACATATAACATTATACCAAAACATATAAGATTTTTAGGAATTTCATGTAATGTCTGAAACATTTATATTGACATATTTCCATCCAAATAACCCAAAGAAAGTTTAGTATTAGTTTTTTTTCTTTAATTTTTGAATTTTCTTTATTTTTTTATACAGCAGGTTCTTATTAGTCATCAGTTTTATACACATCAGTGTATACATGTCAATCCCAATCTCCCAAGTCAGCACACCACCTAGATGATATTTCTATTTCTTTTACCCTGCCTACTGTCAAGTATGGAAGCTTATATTTCTTATTTTATCTCATAAACTTAAGCCCTGGGTCATCCCCTTCTTACTGTAGTGATTAAATGGAACTTTTTTTAAAATTTTTTTCTAATTTCAAGTATGCATTGTCATTTTAATCCTTAAACAATCTTGCCAGGTAGGTAGCCTAATTGCATTTTAAAGATGAGGAAGCTGAAGTGTAGAGAGTTTAAGTGGTAGTAGCGATGCACCTAGTGTTAACAGCATGAAACTAGGAGCTGCCTGCCTGGGTTCAAATCCCAATGCTGCTGTTAATTGGCTTGTACTGATATGACCATAAACTGGTTATTAAACCTCTTTGAGTCTCAGTCTCCTTATCTATAAAATGAAGGTGGTAATAATACTTGACTCACAGAGCTGATATAAGTATTAAATGAGTAAATATGTATAAAGGACTTAGCCCAGTGTCTGGCACATAGCATGTACTAACTAGTTGTTGTTAAACACTAGGTATGAATCTCGGTTGCAAAAATTGCTGGCGCTGTGCACTTGGGCAAGTTCTTTCACCTCCTTAGATCCTCATCTCTAGTGTTCCCTCCAGCAGCTACTCTACTGAAGCATTGCAGTGATGATTAAAGATGTTCCTTGTTGGGTGTTTAGCACCATTTCTGGCCTAATGAGTGCTGTATGAGTTAAAGTCAGAAAGAGAAATGCTGTGCATGGTTTTGTAAATCAGAGTACCGAGTTTGTATTTTATTTCATATGCATTAGAGAAGGCTTGAAGGGTGTTAACTAGAGAAGTATTGGTATGTTTTAGGTTTTTAAAAGATCACTTTGGCAGCAGTGAGTTAACGGAGAGATTGGGATTGAGAGGTGCCATGGAACAGCCAGGAGGCTATTTCAGGCATCCACTCAATAAATGTGGTGGCCAGGACTACGTAAAAATGGAGGCAGAGAGAAGTGACCCAGTTTAGGATCTATTTTTGAGGTAATATCAGACGCATTTGCTGACGGATTGGATGTGGAAAGTGAAGAAAAGGTGAGAAGTTGGTGCTAATGCCTGGAGGATGATGGTGCCATTTCCTGGGAAAGGCAAGGAGGAGGGAGGTTTGAAGGGGTGACAGCAAGAGTTCTGTTGGGGCATTTTAAGGTATTATGGTTGCTAGGGGATGCTGCCTGATTATTACATGAATAAGTGTTTTATATACCCTGTGGGATTCATTTAGACCACAGTCCCTGCCCCCCAAAAAGTTGGGGAGGTTTTCATTGATACTAACCTTGACAAGGCATCTATTGAACTAGTAATAAAAGATTAACATCCATTGAAGGAGGCAGAAAGTAAGCACCCTAACGATAAAGTTTAATAGAGCTGTGATGGAATATGTGATTTATATTTCAGCCACTTAGAAAGAAATTCGTGACCATTCACATTTCAGCATCTGAAAGTCAGAAACTCACAAACCATTTGCATCAGGAAGAATGTGATTTTTGAAATGAGTGGCATAATCAACAATGTCTGCATCAAGAATTTTAAAGTAACTCAGAAGCACATGTTGCATGGCCACCCATTTTAACCATGTTATCATAAATCAGGGGGGATAATATGAAAGAACAGCCTCTTAATGTACATGAGAGGGATCGTGGTGGTGTCCCTTCCATCTTTGAATCACTGATAGTTAGCACAGCTGCTGGCAAAAAGTTTGTGCTTAAACACATAGGTAAAGAATGGAAGAGGGAGAGAGGAGAGTGAGGGGCGGATGCTGAACCATAAGCGGCGTGCCTCCCCTGTGACACTCACCTTGAAGATACAATAAAATCTACCAAAATTCGTGGAAAACTCGGTGTTGTTAGAGTTCACATGGGAACCAAAGAAAGCAATTAGCATCTTCCCCAGGGTGAGGCCAGTGTGAGTGCGATAGCCAAAGCCATAGTGTTAGCCCAATGTTTAATATTTGTAAAATCATACCTAGACTTAGGAAATTCCTCAGTGTTTATGTGTCGAATTGTGCTCCCCCACCCCCAAATTAATATGTTGAAGTCCTATACCTCCAGTATTTTAGAATGTGACTGTATTTGGAGATAGGGTGTTTTTAAAAATTTTTATTTATTTATTTATTTTTGGCTGTCTTGGGTCTTCATTGCCGTGCACAGGCTTTCTCTAGTTGCGGCGAGCGGGGGCTACACTTCGTTGCAGCGCGTGGGCTTCTCGTTGCGGTGGCTTCTCTTGTTGCGGAGCACGGGCTCTAGGTGTGTGGGCTTCAGTGGTTGCAGCACGCAGGCTCAGTAGTTGTGTCTTGCGGGCTGCAGAGCGCAGGCTCAGCAGCTGTGGCTCATGGGCTTAGTTGCCCCACGGTACGTGGGATCTTCCCGGACCAGGGCTCCAACCCATGTCTCCTGCACGGTCAGGTGGATTCTTAACCACTGCACCACCAGGGAAGCCCTGGAGATAGGGTCTTTACAGAGGTACTCAAGTAAAAATGAGGTCATTGGGGTGGATGGGTCCTAATACAATATGACTGGTGTTCTTATGGAAAGGGGAAATTTGGATAGTGATATACATAGAGGGAAGATGATTTAAAGAAACACAGGGAGAAGATAGTCATCTATATGTCAAGGAGAGGGGCCTGGAATAGGTCCTTCTCTCACAGTCCTCAGAAGGAATCAACCCTGCCAGCACCCTGATGTTGGACTCCCAGCCTCCAGAACTTGTGAGATAAATTTCTGGGTTGTTCAAGCCACCCAGTCTGAAGTATTTTGTTATGGCAGCCCCTGCAAACTAATTCACCCAAGCCATGGACTCCGGGTTCCAACAATTCTATTTTAATCTCGGGGGCCACATAGGCTTCCCACTGACATTTGAGCTACATACAGTTTACCACTAACTATAGGCTTCTCAAACCCTATATGAGTCACCCAGAGATCCAGAATTCTGGATCACTGCCACGGGAGATTCTAGTTCAGTAGGTCTGGCGTGGTGCCCAAGAATTTGCTTTTCTAGCAAGTCTTAGGTACTGCTGTTACTGCCAGTCTGCACCTCACACTTTTAGGAGCCTTGAGTCTAGCACAATGTCTAGGACTTGGTAGGTGCTCAGTGAAAATCAGATGAATTAATTTTAGGAACTCTGCTTTAGATTAAGAATCAAATAGACACATGGCCACTCACCTCATTCAGTGATTCTTAACGGGGGAGATGCATGGGATTTACAGAATTAAAATTTCTGGGCTGTGTGTTCAGAATATGTGTATTTTGATACAGACTTGGTATCAGAGTGCTGCTCCAGGCAGGGCAGCACTTAAAGCAGAGTGCTTTCACAGACTTATTCTGATGTTGCTGAGGAGGAAAAGGTTTCGAAGGATGGAAGTAATTGCTGCAGCCAGAAGTCTACAGGTGCGAGTGATTGAAAATGGTGACCGGGTCAGAGAATGCTAATCGTCCATGAAGTGGGCTCGCTGCGACTCTGACACCGTGTCTCCTGGTGCACTCTGTGGTAGGTGCATCTTTGCTGAATAAATACAAAGTGAACTTGACGGGAAAGGAGACCTCAGCAGTCCTACAAAGGCAATTTTGCAAGCTGTCTGGCGTGGAATTACTGGAGTGTTTGCTCAGGAAGAAACAGCTGACATCATCTTTGCTCTCTTTGTATCTCAAGGGCAGAGTTATCCATGCCTCTGGCCTGCACCGACACCCACAGAGGGAAGAATGGCTTCCAGAGGGAAAGGTTAAAGAAGAGGTCAGCTGGGCATCCACACTCCCTTTCCCTCCCTCCCCCCGCCGTTTGTCATTTTTCTGGCGAGGTGAATTCAATGTCCAGTGATTCCTTCTGACTTTCTAAGAGCTATGAGACACACAAGTGTGAGAAAAGTCATCCCGGCACTAACAGGATTAGCTCAGCTTCATCACCTAATCGCTCTGGCCAGAGAGAATAAAGAGGAAAGCAGTGGGCATGGGCAAGCAACGTAAAGATCATGGACGTTTCCTTTAAATATCAAGGAGTGAGAGTGTGTGTGTGTGTGTGTGTGTGTGTGTGTGTGTGTGTGTGTGTGTTGTCTAACTCACAAAGAATGTCCTCTTTTCCATTTCAGGGGGCTTGTTCGGTATGAAACGGGAACGTGTCTTATCTCAGCTTCCCCTAAAAGCAATCCCAATGCTTGGCACATAAGCTGCTATAAAAGCTTTGTTGAATTATTAAATCAAGGCCGTCCTGATAATCACAGAAGCAGCAGTTAATTCAGAGAGGCAGAGGCGTGTGGCGGCCTGAGGACTAGATTTGTGAACAGACGCTAGGATCTCCTTTCTTCTTGGCATCACTTGCTGGAGAGGCTTGAGGAAATCTCCTGATTGCTCAGGAACCTTACTTCCATCTGGGTAAAACAGAGAGATTAGGCTAAGTTTTCTCCAGTGTTCTGCTGGATACCCACCAATAAGTAGGGTATGATGAGTCAACTTTTAACTATGTGCGCTTTTACATTGATTACTAAGGTATACCTCTAAGGTGAGCGTCCACCTGTGTCTTGGTGTGCGATTTTAGGCAATACAAGTGTCTTGCATGAGTAGTTCAGAAAATAAACGGAAAAATACATAACGGTTAGAGCACGGATTATGGAACTCAGAAAGAACTGGTGTTTGAATCTTGTCTTTGTGATTCGCTAACTGTGTGATACTAGGTAAGTTGCTTAAATTCTCTGGTCTTCAGCTTTTTTTTTTTTTTTTTTTTTTTGCCTGAAAATGGAGAAATCGATAATATATGACCATTACTTTAGGCATCATAATTCTTCATTTTCCTTGAAGGAGGTGATGGGAGGGTAAAGTTTTTAGGTGGGACAGCCTAGGAAAGTCCTGTGCTGGCCACATTTTGCTCATTCATTTAACAGTCATGAATGGACTAACTGATGTGATTCGATACCGAGATAGTACAGCAGAAACTAACACAACATTGTAAATCAGCTATACTCCACTAAAAATTTTTTTTAAAAATAAATGAGATCATTAAAGAAAAAGACATAACCCCTGTATTCAAGGAGTTTAAGGTCTAATAGAGGAAAATAAGTTTTCATACGTACTTTCTCTGAACTAAAAGGCAGATCTTTGAGACTTTCATGTGTAGAAAAATCACCTACTCTCTCTACATTTTAATATTACCATATGCAGAGGTAGGGGTGATATAATTTACCTCCTAGACTGGACACACAGTGCAAGTCACGAGGAATCACACATCACACAAGTGTTTCGCTTTTCTCTTTGGTGCTTCTTTTTCTTTTGGTTCATAGCCCATGTCTCCTCATCTTGATACAGGCTTGAGAAGCAGTGTGAAGAAAGGTTGAATTTACTGAGTAAACAAAGACAGATGTATTGCGTGTCTGAGAAGGAAATGACATCAGAAATGGTTTTTTACCAGGTGGTGAGCGAAAGATGTGGGGGGAATGGATGCTCTGTAACTAAGGTGGGTAAAGTCGAGCTTTTCTAGAGGAGCACATTGTGCATGTACATGTGTGACAGATAAGTGTGGAAGATGCTTCCTATTAATACTAATGAACTTATCTAGGTCACACATTGTTAAAGAAATGGAAAAATAGAAAATAGGTTTTGAGCATGAGGAGAACTTGAGGTTTGCATGTGAAATTAAAGAGATTGACTAGTAATTGATAGCAGAAATGATTGAGGTTCACTTGAGGATAATTTTTTTTACTGGATTCTTCTGATAACATTTACTCATTTAGTCATCAAAGTTTTATTTAATGTCATTTCTGTGTTTGGGTTTGGGTCTTGGATAAGAAGTAGAAAGAAATATGTCAAAGTTTATTTAGGAACACATGACAGTAAGACATGACAATAGGGAATTCCCTGGTGGTCCAGTAGTTAGGACTCCGAGTTTCCACTGCAGGAGGCCTGGGTTCGACACCCGGTCAGGGAACTAAGATTCCACGAGCTGCGTGGCGCAGCAAAAAAAAAAAAAAAAGACATGACAATAAATATGATTCACTGCTAATTACTATATCGGAGGCATGTATTGCAGGAAGATGTAATGGATGAATTGAGTAGTAAGAGCAGATTTCCCAAAAGATGTAACATTTGAAAGTAAGACATACTTCTCTAAATGGATTATTAGTTATCCTGGAATCCTTATCTTAAAAGGTAAGATAATACGTTGTGAGCTTTCCTCTAATCAAGCATAGCTTATTAAGGAATCCACATGTTCAGAAACTTGATTTTGTATGGGGGGTTCCGAGTAAAAAGTAGAGTAAGAATCAAGCTTTAATTACTAGGAGTCTAGATTGTGTGTTGGGGGGTGTGTGTGTCAGTTTCTTCCTCCCAGCATCCCTTCCTTCCTCTCTGCAACTGAGATCTGAGAGTCCTTTTCCAGGAACGCTTTTGCAGAATTCAGATCACATACATTTCATCAAAATAGCATCTTTAGGATAATCTCCTCCAAATCTATTTTTGCAGGAGATGAGAGGAGGATAATGTGCAGCTTTTAGAATGACTGTGAATGAATCATGGATTCTGACTTTTGCTTAGTTTGTTTTGTTATGAACATTTTGTGGCTATTAAAAAAAACAACAAAAAAGGCAACATCGTACTGTCGGAAGGCATAATGAAAGAATATGTAATTTTAGCAAAGCCCAAACTAAAACATTGCAAGCTTATATCTAAGTTTTTCATTACTAAGAAATGTAAACTCTTTTTAGTTTTTCTTTCCAAATGGAGGATAGCAGATGTTCATCTGTTACCATGAAAGTCGATTTTAATTGGCAGTTGTGGGCTCAGAGTAATTTTAAATTGCTACCAGGCTGTCACTTTTGCTTTTGCTGACTTGCAAGGAGGTTTAACGCCGCCCCCACTGGGCTAAACTTTATCCTTCTACTTGGAACTGTTGGATCACCTCAATTTACGACAAACATAGAAGAGATTTAAATAGTCCGCAGAAACGCAATGAAAATGCCTCGGATTTAACTAGTCCACAGAAATGCAGTGAAAATGCCTCGGAGTAGAAGTGTGATGTTTTAAAAGCACTCTGAGATCCAGAGGTATAACTTGTTATGAGAAAACATGTGCAACAGATAAGAGGCATCCAGGGTAAGGAAGAATAAGGCCCTTTGGTCAGAGTGAATTGTTTTAATATACTCATAACAACTACTGGTTAACAAGCAATCACCTCCATATATAGTCTATCAAATTTGATCTTTAGACTGGCTTATGGAATTAGAATACTACACTAGGTTTCTCTAAGTTTGCTTGCTTTGTCCATCCTGACATGGAGAAACTTCTATGATAATTCTATCTGACTAGGTACTAATCAAGGTTTGTACGTTGGAAGAACTGGGATTGGAAGATTGTATAGGGCAAAAGCAAATATATGGAGCTGGAAACCAGAAGATCTGGAACTTAACCTAGCTCTTCTGCTCGTTGGCCATGTGGTTGATGATGTTTGTTTTGTGAAGGGTGTGGGGGTAGGGGGCAATGTGATTCTAGAGATTTTCTCCAGTAAAAAGGATTTATACTTTTTTTTTTTTTTCTTTTTTTGTGGTACGCGGGCCTCTCACTGTTGCGACCCCTCCCGCTGCGGAGCACAGGCTCCGGACGCGCAGGCCCAGCTGCCATGGCTCACGGGCCCAGCCGCTCCGCGGCACGCGGGATCCTGCCGGACCGGGGCGCGAACCCGCGTTCCCCGCATCGGCAGGCGGACTCTCAACCACTGCGCCACCAGGGAAGCCCAGGATTTATACTTTTTATTCTTTCTTGCTTCATAGGCTGCATTTTTCCTCCTTTACCTCTTCTTACTCTGGGGCTTTTTGTTTTCTCCAGATCTGTACCCAAATGTCTCATGTGGTCTTCAATAAATAATCTTGTGCATAATACAGGGACATTACGGCAAGATGGATACTAGACTTTGGGAAAATTGTTTTACCTTCTCTGAACCCCCCTTTATCCTCGCCTGTAAAATGGTTATATATACCTCACAGGATTACTGTGAGGATAGACTGAGAACTGATGTAAAACTCTTAGGAGAGTGGAATTGCCGAGTGATAGAGTATATATTCAGCATTAGTGTTGCCTGCCTTTTTTTGTGTGTGTGTGCTAGTCTGGTATAGTATAGTTTCATCCCATTTGATTTTAATTTTAATTTTCCTGATGACAAAAGAATTTGAGCATCTTTTCATGTATCTACTGGTCACTTGTGTACCATGTTATGCGGATTTCTTTTTTTATTTTTAACATCTTTATTGGAGTATAATTGCTTTACAATGGTGTGTTAGTTTCTGCTTTATAACAAAGTGAATCAGCTATACATATACATATATCCCTATATAGCCTCCCTCTTGTGTCTCCCTCCCACAGATAGAGGCATCTATGGATTTCTTTTTCAAGTATTTTGCCAATGTTTCCATTGGTTGTTTGTCTCTTAATGATACAGCTCAAAGAACATGTACTTTGGATCCAAGTCCTTTGCAAATTGGGTATTGTATTAGTCTCCTAGTAACAAATCACACAAACTTGGTGGCTTAAAACAACAGAATTTTTTTCTCTTGGAGTTGTTAACTCCAGACATCTGTAATCAAAGTATCAGCAGGGCTGAGCTCCCTCTGGAGGCTCTAGGGGAGGTTCCTTCCTTGCCTCATCCAGTTTCTGGTGGCTAGAGGCATTCCTTGACTTGGGGCTACATGAAACCATTCTCTGCCTCCATCTTCGTATGAATCTTAACATGGCCTTTCCCCTTGTGTCTCTTTGTCTCAAATCTCCCTCTCCTTTCTCTCATGTGGACATTGCTCACTAGATCCAGTATGGGATTTTGGATCTGGATCCTATATCCAGGATGATCTCATCTCAAGATTCTTAATTACCACTTCAAAAGCCCTTTTTCCAAATAAGATCATATTCACACAGTTAGGACTTGGACATATATTTTGGGGAGATACTCCTTCTCTTTGCCCAACTCAAGCTTCAGAGCTCTCTGAGATTCTCCTGTGTCTCTCACACCTCACGTCAGTTGCATTGGTTCTGTTATGTATCCTTCTTTCTGCTTCCATCTCATCACTGCCTTCGATCAGTGCCTTCTCTTGCCTTTCAATAACCTCCCAAGAGATTCTGATATCTGTAGTCTCTCTCTATCTAGTGATTCCTCCTTTGGCATGGTTTGGCCATTTCAGTTCCCTCAAAAAAAATAAAGAGCTTCTCATTGAAGAAAGAATGAGAAGATGGCAGAGTAGAAGGACGTGCGCTCACGCCCTCTTGCTAGAGCACTGGAATCACAAGTAACTGCAGAACAATCATCGACAGGAAGACACTGGAACTTACCAAAAAAGATACTCCAAAGACAAAGGAGAAGCTGCAATGAGATGGTAGGGGGGGCATAATCACAATAACATCAAGTCCCATAACTGCTGGGTGGGTGACTCACAAACTGGAGAACAGTTATACCACAGAAGTCCACCCACTGGGGTGAAGGTTCTGAGCTCCATGTCAGGCTTCCCGACCTGGGGGTCCAGCAACAGGAGGAGGAATTCCTAGAGAATCAGACTTTGAAGGCTAGCGGGATTTGATTACAGAGCTTGGACAGGACTGGGGGAAACAGAGACTCCACTCTTGGAGGGCAACAAAGTAGTGTGTGCATCGGGACCCAGGGGAAGGAGCAGTGACCCCAGGGGAGACTGAACCAGACCTACCTGCTAGCGTTGGAGGGTCTCCTGCAGAGGTAGGGGGATGGCTGTGGCTCACCGCGAGGACAAGGACACTAGCAGCAGAAGTTCTGGGAAGTACTCCTTGCCATGAGCCCTCCCGGAGTCCGCCATTAGCCCCAACAAAGAGACTGTAGGCTCCAGTGTTGGGTCGCCTCAGGCCAAACAACCAACAGGGAGGGAACTCAGCCCCACCCATCAGCAGACAAGCACATTATAGTTTTACTGAGCTCTGCCCACCAGAGCAAAACCCAGCTCTACCCACCACCAGTCCCTCCGATCAGGAAGCTTGCACATGCCTCTTAGATAGCCTTACCCACCGGAGGGCAGACAGCAGAAGCAAGAAGAACTACAACTCCGCAGCCTGTGGAACAAAAACCACATACACAGAAAGATAGACAAAATGAAAAGGCAGAGGACTATGTACCAGATGAAGGAACAAGATAAAATCCCAGAAAAACAATTAAATGAAGTGGAGCTAGGCGACCTTCCAGAAAAAGAATTCAGAATAATGAGAGTGAAGATGATCCAGGACCTTGGAAAAAGGATGGAGGCAAAGATTGAGAAGATGCAAGAAATGTTTAACAAAGACCTAGAAGAATTAAAGAACAAACAAACAGAGATGAATAATGCAATAAGTGAAATGAAAACTACACTAGAAGGAATCAATAGCAGAATAACTGAGGCAGAAGAATGGATAAGTGACCTGGAAGACAGAATGGTGGAATTTACTGCCACAGAACAGAATAAAGAAAGAAGAATGAAAAGAAATGAAGACAGCCTA
>NC_041230.1:30357091-30382707 GCF_002837175.3 Physeter macrocephalus
AGATCTTTTTTGATCCACCTCCTAGAGTAATGGAAATAAAAACAAAAATAAACAAATGGGACCTAATGAAAGTTAAAAGCTTTTGCATAGCAAAGGAAACCATAAGCAAGACAAAAAGACAACCCTCAGAATGGGAGAAAATATTTGCCAACGAATCAATGGACAAAGAATTAATCTCCAAAATATATAAGCAGCTCATGCAGCTCAATATTAGAAAAACAAGCGAATCCAAAAATGGGCAGAACACCTTAACAGACATTTTTCCATAGAAGACGTACAGATGGCCAAGAGGCACATGAAAAGCTGCTCAACATCACTAATTATTAGAGAAATGCAAATCAAAACTAGAGTGACTTATCATGTCACGCCAGTTAGAATGGGCATCACCAGAAAATCTACAAACAACAAATCCTGGAGAGGATGTGGAGAAAAGGAATCCCTCTTTCACCGTTTGTGGGAATGTAAATTGATTCAGCCGCTATGGAGAACAGTGTGGAGGTTCCTTCAAAAACTAAAAATAGAACTACCATATGACCCCACAATCCCACTACTGGGCATATACCCAGAGAAAACCATAATTCAGAAAGACACATGCACCCCAGTGTTCATTGCAGCACTATTTACAATAGACAGGTCATGGAAGCAACCTAAATGCCCTTCCACAGGTGAATGGATAAAGAAGATGTGGTACATATATACAATGGAATATTACTCAGCTATATAAAGGAACAAAATTGGGTAATTTGTAGAGACGTGGATTGACCTAGAGACTGTCATAAAGAGTGAAGTAAGTCAGAAAGAAAAAAACAAATATTGTATATTAACACGTACGTATATGTGGAATGTAGAAAAATGGTGCAGATGTAGTGGTTTGCAAGGCAGAAATAGAGACACAGATGTAGAGAACAAACGTATGGACACCAAGGGGGGAAAGCAGGGGTGGGGTGGTGGTGGGATGAATTGGGAGATTGGGATTGACATTTATACACTAATATGTATAAAATAGATAACTAATAAGAGCCTGCTGTATAAATAATAAATAAAATTAAATTAAAAAACGAAAGAAAGAATGAAATGAATATTCCTAACATGACACTCCTGGCCATTGAAGATGTGATGAAACAGTAAGGCATGGTGATCAAAACATGGATTCATAGCATATCACCTTGGTTTGAATTCTGACTATCTGCTTACCCGCTGAGTAATCTTGGGTATATTGTTTCACCTCTCTCTACCTTGGTTTCCTCATCTGACATAGTAATAGCATCTATCTTGCATGGTTGTATGTAGATTAAATAAGTTAACATATATAAAGCACTCTTACCTCATAAGCTTTAAAAAAGCTTAATATTGTTAGTGTGTTGTTAAAGCTTTTCTTTCCAATAATAATAATATTGCAAGAAATTATAACCAATATTTACCAAGCACTTAGTATGAACCAAGAACACTGTGAACACTTTCCTTGCTGTATCTAATTTACTCAACAATAACTCTGTGTTGTGAGTCTCATTATGCTGTAGGAGTAAGCAATGGTAAGTGATGTATTTTCTGACCCTTCCCACCTAAACACTTCCGAAACATATTTTTGACTCTCCTCACAACTTTGCTCACAGTTTCCCTATCCCTCTGAGACCATTCTGCTTTATTATCTCGGGATAATCCTACCCATCCTTTGGAGCTCTGTGCAAACTTCTATTCCAAGGTGGAATAAAATGGAACAAAGGATTAGATTCAGCGTTACTAAGCACATTTACTGTAAAATAAGAGTGTTAATTCCTTTCTCCTGCAGGATCAAAAGACAGCCTTACATTAGTGAGTTAGACTTTCCTGGCCCCTTCATTAGCCAGGTTGATTCTTTACAAACTGACTACACTGACCCTCTGGCTCTTTTTGCAGTTTCAAGACAGCTTCAGCTTGGTTCTTCCAAGTGGCTCATCAGACTGAGCTGAGTTAGTACAGAGCTTCCAGCCAAGTAAGGCCTCTCAGCACGAAGTGTCAAACATAAGACAGCTAATGCTGGGAGCCAGAGGAAGAAGGCTCTTCTTGACCCTGCTCTGAGACTAGTGCATTCACAGAGAAGTGGCTGGCAGGCTCCCTTTTGATGCAGTGAACAATGAACAGCAGGGATTAAGTCTTACCATATCCACCTCATGCCTGTGTGTGTGTGTGTGTGTGTGTGTGTGTGTGTGTGTGTGTGTGTGTGTGTCACATGCACAGTCTTCACGTGAACAATGAACAGCAGGGATTAAGTCTTACCATATCCACCTCATGCCTGTGTGTGTGTGTGTGTGTGTGTGTGTGTGTGTGTGTGTGTCACATGCACAGTCTTCATCCTTAGCAAAAGACAGTGTGGAGACCTATTATTTGAAAATAACCCACCCAGTATCACAACTGAGGAGAGAGACCCCATAAGCCGGACAGTCGTAGTGGAACAGCTTGGCATACTTACAGTCTATTTTATATATGAGGAAATTGAGGGCAAATGAATGGTCATAGTTTTTTTTTTTTTGTTTTGTTTTTTTTTTTTTTTTTTTTTGTGGTACGCGGGCCTCTCACCGCCGCGGCCTCTCCAGTTGCGGAGCACAGGCTCCGGACGCGCAGGTGCAGCGGCCATGGTTCACGGGCCCAGCCGCTCCGCGGCACGTGGGATCCTCCCGGACCGGGGCGCGAACCCGCGTCCCCTGCGACTCTCAACCACTGCGCGACCAGGGAAGCCCGAATGGTCATAGTTTTGCTTTTGTTTGTTTTTGATCCGTTTTCTCAGCTTTCTGCAATGTGGACATTTGGGTACAAGGTTCACAGACCACAGTTGCATTTTAAGTCATCATTAGGTTCTTCTTGAATGAAATAATAATGGTGCTCATTCAAACCTAGGTGGTTGATATGAACATAATCCTCCCCTTCACAGTTTCTATTATTCAGAGTTCTTCTCGGACAGAGTTTCTCATTCTAGCGATTTCTAGACTGGGAGTCACATGTTAGAAATATAGACTTGTTTGTCAGTACAGTGTTAAAGACAAAAAAAAAAAACCTTAAAAGTTCAAAAATTTTAAAGTAGGGCATACACTCTCAGGTTTCTGCGGAATAGCATTACCTGTATAATCTCTAACCAGGTTTTTTTTTGTTTTTCTCCAAGTTTATTGGTCCTGCCTGGCCCCTGATGAAATATGAATTTGTCATTGCTGCTCTAGACATATTTTACTACTTATCTTGGCCTTAGAATCACAGAATCTGAAGAGGCCTTAGATGCTAAAACTTAGACTCAAGTGGCTATGTGTTAGAAGTTGAATATTTTCTTTAAAGATAATCTTGAATGTAAATCCAATACATTAGACTGATAAAAGTGCAGCTGTTCCGTTTGGAGGTGTGTTCCGGGGGTGGATGGATGAGAATGGGAGGGCTCAGAGTCTTATATCAGTTGGTTTCCTTCTGGGCCCCTGAGGCCCCTCTGTAGAAAGTAGTGCTCTGAGGTGCCCAGTTTGAAAACCTCTGGTAGGATATACTTCTTCACTTTACCAAAGACTGGGGCCTGAAGGTTGCTTGGATGTCATTCCCAGGCAGTGTTCTCTTTCTCATCAGTGTGTCCAAAATCTTGCCTCGTCTAACCTTTATGAGTAGCTTTATAAACCCCCAAAGCCATGGGGTTTTAATTATCAGGATCAATTAAACAATTTTCATCATATTAATTCATAAATGTATAATTTATAAATTAAAAGTAATTATTTTAATACTTTAATTTTGTATTTTATTTTATTTGTACATTTAATTTATTTCCTAAATTTGATTTGTAAAGTTTTAAAGAGTTTAAAGTTTTTTAGACTAGGAAGAGCATGCGGATTATGGGCAAGAAGACCGGTTTGAAATCAGAGTATACTGTCTTCTATCTATGTGTGACCTTTGGAAAGCTTTTTTTTTTTTTGGCCGTGTTGCCCAGCTTGCAGGATCTTTGTTCCCTGACCAGGGATTGAACCCATGCCCCCTGCAGTGGAAGCACGGATTCATAACCACTGAACTGCCAGGGAATTCCCTGGAAAGCTATTTCATCTTATCAAGTCTCACTTACCTCTTTTTAAGAATAACAATCTTAGTGCCTACTTTATGGCTTTTTTAAAACATTAAATTATATAATGTCAGAGGTTCACTCAGTGTTTGGAATATAGAAGGCAGGCAGTAAAAATCATTTCTACTGTACATATACCATGATTTTAAGGGTTGATTCCTCTCTGCAGCCTCCTGTGTAGTCCCTTTGCATATGTTAGGTACTCAGGAAATGTTTGTGAATGATGAATCAATATTACTGAAACATGAAGAATGTGGCATGTCTTCAGACTCAAGCAGTATGTATAGCTAACAATTTTCCTGTGTTCAGAATAAAGGAGGGTGGTGGAGAGTGAATATGTGAATTTCTGCCTGCCATATAATAGGCATATTACAGACCAAAGGAGGCTATCTCAGAGGAAGGAAACTTTCCTAAATAGAAAAAGAAAGAAAAAAAAAAAGATGAAAGATCTTTCAACAAAGAACTGCTGGTACTTAACTTGTCAGGACAGGATTTTGAAAAACAGCATTCCCAAGCATACCTTTGTAAAAAGCCTTAAAAAGAAGCAATACAAACCTGGTCACCACTAGCCTTTTACTATTTCTCATTGATAATGGCTTGCAAGAGCCTCATTTTAGAAACCTCAACACACTACTGTGAACATGAAAAGCAAACCTGCTTTCATAAAGCTGATGTTCCATGGGGTAAGTGAGGGCTCAGCGATAGCATGGCCAATTATAGATTCTAGCTGTGTTTACACTGTGCCCAAACAAGGGAAGGAAACAAAAAATTCAACCCAAACATGAACGTTTTTTGAAAAAGAAGGAATAAACTCTTGCTTATATTGAATGCAATCACAAAGCACACATAGCTGAAACTCTTCTTCCCGTACATATGACATTTTTTATGAGAAAGAGAAACACACTTGATCAGAATTCTCCAATCTTTGAATTGTATGGTAATCACTGACATTTCCAAATGTGAACTGATAAGATTCTTCAGTAACTTGTAGATCATCAAAAGATATTTACGTAGTCTGAAAATTGATGGTTCATCAACTTATTCTTCAAATACTCATTAAATATTCAGATGCCAGACACTGCTCAATTTGCTGGTGGTACAGAAGTGAACAGAACAAAATCCCTCCTTTGGAGCTTATATTATGTTAAGAGTAATTGAAAACTAGTTCCTAGGTATTTTGGAAAGAGTACTAAATTAGGTAATGGAAGACTTTCATTATAATCCCAGGCCTTATTACATAGTAGGTACTTGCTTAATATTTGTTAACATGATTAGTTTTGCCGATACCTGGTTCTGTGATCTTGTGCAAATCAATTAAGTCCCAATCCTCCACCATCACAAAGTATGAAAATTTGTACTAAAAAGTCTATAAGGAAGTTCTCAACTTTCAAATTCCACAATAATGTAGATATGATGACTTCATTTTCTAGAACCTTTAATTTTGTTCTAAAAACATGCATTAAACGAATCAGACGTGACAGAGCTCTCCATTCTATGGGAAATACACAAATAAAGAAGTCATGATGTTTATCCTAAGATAATAATCTATTGAAGATTAATCTATAGTAGTTATTAGGATGATTGGAGGAGAAGAATGCAGGCTGGGATAACAATGGGAAAGCCTTAGAATACAATGAAATATCTCATTCCCAATTAAATTTTGTACTTGCATGTGTATGTGTGTATGTATGTGTGTGTAATTTATTTATATTATATATATAACTTATTAAGTGAACAGAATTCAACTAGTAAAGAGAATACTATATGTATAATATACATGCAGAAAACCTTTCCCCTCCCCTTTTCCTGATCTGTTTTGTTTATCTTCTGCTACTATAAACTTTCTTCCTCCCAGTGAACTTGCTGATTCTCATCCAGTTTCTCCTGAGGCAGAGGTAGGGCCTGCATACTGAGACTAGACCACGAAAGATGGGCAGAGAGCTATATCGTAATGAGATACCAGAAGACACATGCATTTAGTCATGTTTTCACCCGGCAGAATTCTTAAGAACACGATGCAGTCACAATCTTGGCTGTGTGTGATCAGGAGTCTAAGGATGGCTGGCCCTATTGTTTGATGACTGAAGGGTTCTTTTCTGTTGGTATCAGGTTCAGTGCCTGAGTCAATGGTTACTAGTGAGTTGGAGACTCAGTCTTAGGGGAAATTCCTTAGGAAATCCTGGTCTCTGAATCCTGGCAACAAATTCTCTACTTGCTGTTGTAGAGCATTCTCTACATGTGATACTATATGTTAACTATTCTTGCATTGCTAACTTGAATGGTGTACAGGAAAATTTTATTCTGAAGGCAGAGTTTTGCTCCTAATTTAACAATGTTCTGTGTATATTTATTGGGTTGGCCAAAAGGTTCATTCGTTTTTTTTTTCCGTAAGATGGCTCTAGTAGCACTTAGTTGTCTTTAACTTCATTCGAAACAGTTTTGTTAGATTGTACGTGACAGCTGTCATATCATTGTGCATTTTAAAAAAAGACATCAAAATTGGTGAATTTTGTGTAGCCATTTTTGAAGATGGAAGGAAAAAAGCAACATTTTGGCTTTTTATGCTTTATTATTTCGGGAAAGGTAAAACCGCAACTGAAATGCACAAAAAGATTTGTGCAGTGTATGGAGAAGGTGCTGTGACTGACTAAACATGTCAAAAGTGGTTTGCAAAGTTTCGTGCTGGAGATTTCTTGCTGGCCGATGCCCCATGGTCAGGTAGACCAGTTGAAGTTGATAGCGATCAAATAGAAACAATAATTGAGAATCATGAGCATTATACTACACGGGAGACAGCCAACATACTCAAAATATGCAAATCAAGTGTTGAAAATCGTTTGCACCAGCTTGGTTATGTTCATTGCCTTGATGTTTGGGTTCCACATAAGTTAAGTGAAAGAAACCTTGACCGTGTTTCTGCATGTGATTCTCTACCGAAACGTAAAGAAAACGTTCCGTTTTTAAAACAAATCGTGACAGGCTATGAAAAGTGGATACTGTACAACAATGTGGACTAGAAGAGATCATGGGGCAAGTGAAACGGACCACCACCAACCACACCAAAGTCCGGTCTTCATGCAAAGAAAGTGATGTTGTGTATACGGTGGGATTGGAAGGGAGTCCTCTATTATGAACTCCTTCTGGAAAACCGAACGATTAATTCCAACAAGCACTGCTCCCAATTAGACCAACTGAAAGCACCATTGCTTGAAGAGCATCTGGAATTAGTCAACAGAAATTGCACAATATTCCATCAGGATAACACAAGACCGCATGTTTCTTTGATGAGCAGGCAAAAACTGTTACAGTTTGGCAGGGAAGTTCCGCCATATTCACGAGACATCGCACCTTCAGATTTCCATTTATTTCGGTCTTTACAAAATTCTCTTAATGGAAAAAATTTCAATTCCCTGGAAGACTGTAAAAGGCACCTGGAACAATTCTTTGCTCAAAAAGTTAAAAAGTTTTGGAAAGATGGAATTATGGAATTGCCTGAAAAATGGCAGAAGGTAGTGGAACAAAAGGGTGAATACATTGTTCAATAAAATTCTTGGTGAACATGAAAAATGTGTCTTTTCTTTTTATTTAAATACTGAAGGCTCTTTTTGGCCCACCTAATAGATGGGTTGCTTATTTTTTGAAAATCAAGTTATCTTCAAATGAGTGGTAATGATAGTTGTCTCTTAGGATTAGTTTTATGGATTCAGTGAGATAGGAGATACCAGATGCCTAGCATAGGTTCTGGCACGTAATTGGTGCTTCATCATGAATCTGGAATGTTAGGACCTTTCCCTTTCCCCTGAAATCTTTGTCAAAAAGCTTAGATTAACTTACTGTGAGCATTGATTCAGTTATTTTCATAGAATTCTCTTTGCAAATAATCAAAATCACACTTATACATCTTTTAAAAACTTTCTATAACTTGATTGCCATTGACAGTTCTCTAATTTTATCTCTTTTAAACTTTGTTTATTATAAGATGCCACTGGTCTTAATGGAAACCCCCATATGGCTATTGGTCAGGAACTTGAGCTCTGGTAGATCCTAGGAGATATGGGTTGACAGATGGGTAGCTTGTTTATGCGCTCTGGTTTAGTTTGTACTCAGTCCTGAATGTATCATTTCAATATCACAATGTATTTTTGCTTAGCCTGTCTTATCTTAATACTTTGTGGATCTGACAGAACCTAGCTCATGATGGACATTCTGATTGTACAGACAATGTTACACCATCATCAAGCATTTTTTCTCTCTACCAGGGCCTAGAAGCATGCCAGAGTTTTTTCCTTCAAAAAGTTATGCAGTTCTTTTCTTCAGCTGTCATGGCCCTACTCCAGAAACTTAGGGGTCTTCATTGTGATTTTTCACTTTGGGGCTTGTCATAAACCCCCACAGCATCTTTTTCACCAGTGCCTCTAAAACCATATATTCTCCTGGCTTAAATATCCCAAGGGGCAGAGCTTTTTGCACTGCATCCTCAGCTTCCTGCACAGTCCTTTCATGCTCTGGTCCCTATTCAAAGATGACAGTCTTTTGCGACACTTGGTATATGGATAAGATTAGTAGTCCCAAATAATGAACATGTTGTCTCTAGAACCCAAAGAAGCCCACTAGGTGTTGTGTTTCCTTTTTTATGGAGTAAGGTACCAGGTGTAATATTTAATCCTTTGGAGGGGATAGCCCAGAATGCTCCTGACCACTGGATTCCTAACATTTTACTCAGGTGGCAAAGCCTTGAAACTTTCTATGGTTTATCTTCCCCCTCTAGAGCACATAAGACTTGCCAAGGTTTCCAACTTGATAGACACTCTTATTCAACTCTTTTTACTAGCAAGATAATAATTTATGTAGTGGAGCAAGGCCCAAAAGTATGAGACTGTTTCCAAGTAATTTATCTATGTATCAGAGCAAAGCTTTAATATGTTTATAGGAATACAAAAACTATTCAGCACAAACAAGGTAAATTTCACAATGTTTGGCGTCCAATTAAAATTTACCAGGCATGCAAAAAAATTCTACCCATAATTAGTGGCAGACAAAGACATTAAAACAGCATAACTGAATTCCAAATGTTCAAGAAACTAGAGGAAAGGTTGAGCATATTAGTAAAGATGTGGAAGATACAAAAATTGCAATAAAACAGATAAAAATTACTGTGTCTGAAATAAATGGATGGGAGCAATAGCAGGTTAGAAATTGTGGAAGAAAATATTAGTGTACTCAAAGATATAGTAATGCAAAATATGTAAAATGAAACATAGAAGAAAAGGCTAAAAAAAGAAACAATGCCTCAGTAAGCTCTGGGAAAATTTCAAGGAGATATATATGTGTGTGTGTGTATACATATGTATACAAAAAATTCTATATTTAGAATTTCTATCAAACTAGAAAGAAAACTGTTCCCACTGTTTCTTCAAATAATTTTCTATACCTCCTCACTTTTTGGGACTCCAAATGTATATAAATTCTAAATATATACAAATTCTAAAGCCATAATACCAAGAAGCTCAATGAACCCCAAACACAAGAAACATGAAGAATATTATACCAATGCACTTGATAATCAAGTTGCTTAAAACCAGTGATACAGGGAAGAATCTTAAAAGAAAAATTATATATAAAGAAATGAAAGTAAGGGTGCTGAAATCTTTGTCAAAAAGCTTAGATTAACTTACTGTGAGCATTGATTCAGTTATTTTCATAGAATTCTCTTTGCAAATAATCAAAATCACACTTATACATCTTTTAAAAACTTTCTATAACTTGATTGCCATTGACAGTTCTCTAATTTTATCTCTTTTAAACTTTGTTCATTATAAGATGCCACTGGTCTTAATGGAAACCCCCATATGGCTATTGGTCAGGAACTTGAGCTCTGGTAGATCCTAGGAGATATGGGTTGACAGATGGGTAGCTTGTTTATGCGCTCTGGTTTAGTTTGTACTCAGTCCTGAATGTATCATTTCAATATCACAATGTATTTTTGCTTAGCCTGTCTTATCTTAATACTTTGTGGGTCTGTCAGAACCTAGCTCATGATGGTCATTCTGATTGTACAGTCAATGTTACACCATCATCAAGCATTTTTTCTCTCTACCAGGGCCTAGAAGCATGCCAGAGTTTTTTCCTTCAAAAAGTTATGCAGTTCTTTTCTTCAGCTGTCATGGCCCTACTCCAGAAACTTAGGGGTCTTCATTGTGATTTTTCACTTTGGGGCTTGTCATAAACCCCCACAGCATCTTTTTCACCAGTGCCTCTAAAACCATATATTCTCCTGGCTTAAATATCCCAAGGGGCAGAGCTTTTTGCACTGCATCCTCAGCTTCCTGCACAGTCCTTTCATGCTCTGGTCCCTATTCAAAGATGACAGTCTTTTGCGACACTTGGTATATGGATAAGATTAGTAGTCCCAAATAATGAACATGTTGTCTCTAGAACCCAAAGAAGCCCACTAGGTGTTGTGTTTCCTTTTTTATGGAGTAAGGTACCAGGTGTAATATTTAATCCTTTGGAGGGGATAGCCCAGAATGCTCCTGACCACTGGATTCCTAACATTTTACTCAGGTGGCAAAGCCTTGAAACTTTCTATGGTTTATCTTCCCCCTCTAGAGCACATAAGACTTGCCAAGGTTTCCAACTTGATAGACACTCTTATTCAACTCTTTTTACTAGCAAGATAATAATTTATGTAGTGGAGCAAGGCCCAAAAGTATGAGACTGTTTCCAAGTAATTTATCTATGTATCAGAGCAAAGCTTTAATATGTTTATAGGAATACAAAAACTATTCAGCACAAACAAGGTAAATTTCACAATGTTTGGCGTCCAATTAAAATTTACCAGGCATCCAAAAAAATTATACAAGCTTTAATATGTTTATAGGAATACAAAAACTATTCAGCACAAACAAGGTAAATTTCACAATGTTTGGCGTCCAATTAAAATTTACCAGGCATGCAAAAAAATTCTACCCATAATTAGTGGCAGACAAAGACATTAAAACAGCATAACTGAATTCCAAATGTTCAAGAAACTAGAGGAAAGGTTGAGCATATTAGTAAAGATGTGGAAGATACAAAAATTGCAATAAAACAGATAAAAATTACTGTGTCTGAAATAAATGGATGGGAGCAATAGCAGGTTAGAAATTGTGGAAGAAAATATTAGTGTACTCAAAGATATAGTAATGCAAAATATGTAAAATGAAACATAGAAGAAAAGGCTAAAAAAAGAAACAATGCCTCAGTAAGCTCTGGGAAAATTTCAAGGAGATATATATGTGTGTGTGTGTATACATATGTATACAAAAAATTCTATATTTAGAATTTCTATCAAACTAGAAAGAAAACTGTTCCCACTGTTTCTTCAAATAATTTTCTATACCTCCTCACTTTTTGGGACTCCAAATGTATATAAATTCTAAATATATACAAATTCTAAAGCCATAATACCAAGAAGCTCAATGAACCCCAAACACAAGAAACATGAAGAATATTATACCAATGCACTTGATAATCAAGTTGCTTAAAACCAGTGATACAGGGAAGAATCTTAAAAGAAAAATTATATATAAAGAAATGAAAGTAAGGGTGGAAGTGGATTTCTTATTGAGAACAAGGCAGGCAGAATCACCAAAGGTGAGAATAAGAGAATAGTATCACTACAGATATTACTACAAATGTTGAAGGGATAATAAGGGAGTATTATGACCACCTTTATGACTATAAATTTGACAGCGTAAATGAAATGAGTAAATCCCTTAAAAGACACAACCTACCAAAGTTAATTCAAGAAGAAATAAATAACATGAATAAGCCTGTATCTGTAAAAGAAGTTGAATTTGTAGAAGAAATTTTTTACAAAGATCACTTCAAGGCCCAGATGGCTTCACTAGGGAGGAAGAATTAATAATGATTCTACACAAGCTCTTCCAGATATTTGAAGAAGAAGGAAAATGTTCCAACACATTCTATGAAGTCAGCATTACCCTCATAACAAACCCAGAAAAACCCATTGTAAGAAAAGAAAGCTATGAAGCAATCTACTTCATGAATATAGAATTAAAAATTCTTAAAAATTTAGCAAATTTAATCCAACAGTGTATAAAAGTATAATACATTGTGACCAAAGTGGAGTTTATTCCAGGAGTGCATGCTTACATTAATATTTTAAAATCAATCAATGTAAGTTACCTTTTTAACAAATGAAAAAAGAAAAGAACATGATCATCTCAATACATGCAAAAAATATTTGAAGTAAGCCAACCTCCATTCCTGATAAAAACTCTAAGTAAACTTGAAATCAATTGGAACACCCTTAACTTGATAAAGGGCCTCTACCAAAACCCTATACTTAACCCTATTCTATAATACTTAATGGTGAAAGATTGAATACTTTCCCCTTTAATCAGGAGCAAAGCAAGAATATTTGCTCTCACCACTTCCATTCAACGTTAAATATTTGGAGGATCTAGACAGTGCAACAATGCAAGAAATTTGAAAAGCCATCCATATTGGAAAAGAAGAGGTAAAACTGTCTTTTGTTGTAGAAGATGTTGTAATCTATGTAGAAAATGGAATGGAAAATGTAAAAAACCTACAGTACTAACAATTGAATTTAACAAAGATGCAGGATAGAGAATCAATGTACAAAAATCAGTTGTATTTTTATGTATTAGCAATGAGCCGGAAATTGAGATAAAAAACCAAAACCACTTACAACAGTATCAGAAATATTAAATACTTAGAGTAAGTCTGACAAGAGATATTAAAGACCTGTACACTGAAAACTACAAAACATTGCTGAGATAAACTAAAGATGAACTAAATAAGTGGATTGGAAACTCAATATAGTTATGATGACGATTTTCCCAAACTGATCTACCTTCATTGCAATCTTAATAAAAATCCCAGAAGTCTGTTTTTGGTACAAATTGATATACATATTCTAAAATTTAAATGAAAATGTTGAAAATTCTTTGAAGGAATTTTGAAGAAAAACAATGTTGGAAGACTTTTTGCTTCCTGGGTTTAACATTTATTATAAAGATACAGTAATGAAGACAGCATGGCACTGCCATTATAATAGACAAAGAGATCAACTGAGTAGAATAGAGTCCAGAAATAGACCCTTACACATATGGTCAATTTATTTTTGACAATGGTCCATACACATTGTACCAAATACAACAGTTTAACAAATGGATCATAGATTTAAGTGAAAAATTGAAAACTATGGAACTTCTAGAAAAAAATAGATAGGAGGAAATCTTGTGACCTTGGGTCAGGAAAAGATTTACTAGATGCAATACCAAAATTATGATCCATAAAAATTTAAAAAAATGATAACTTAGACTTGATTAAAATTAAAAACTTTTGGTTTGAAAGACACTATTATTAAGAGAATGAAAAGGTAATCCAGACAGGGAAAATACTAGAAAATCTCATACCCGAAAAAAGGACTTGTATCCAGAATATATAAAAAACTCTAAAAAACCCAGTAATATCAAAACAAACAACCCAATAAAAATGAGAAAAATTGAACAGATTCTTCACCAAAGGAGGTATACATATATCAAATAATTACATGAAAACCTGCTCAATATTAATTATTAGGGAACAACGATCACAATGAGATGCTACTGCACAAATGTTGGGAAGAAGGTGGGCAACTGGATTTCTTATAGACTGTAGTGGGAATGTAAAGTTAAAGCAGTACAACCACATTGGAAAACAGTTTGACAGCTTTTAAAATTATTAAACATGTACCTTCCACATGACTCAGACATTTCATTCCTAGATATTTACTCAGGAGAAATGAAAGCATGTATCCATTCAAAGACTTATTCTCAAATGTTCATAGCAGTTTTACCTGTAATAGTCAAAGTCTTAAAAACAAAACAGACCAAAATCCCATTCAGGTGAATGGATGAAAAATGTGGTCCATAAAATGAGAAACTATGCAGCAATGAAAAGAAATAAACAAATGATGCATGCAACAACATGGGTGAATCTAAAAATAATTATGTTGTGAAAGAAGCCGAACAAAGACTACATACCATATGATTTCAATCACTTCAAATTCTAAAGATATAAGCATACCTTGTTTTATTGTGCTTTGCTTTATTGTGTTTTGCAGGTAGTGCATTTTTTTTTTTTTTTTTTTTTTTTTGCGGTACGCGGGCCTCTCACTGTTGTGACCTCTCCCGCCGCGGAGCACAGGCTCCGGATGTGCAGCCCCAGCGGCCATGGCCCACGGGCCCAGCCACTCCGCGGCATGCGGGATCCTCCCGGACCGGGGCACGAACCCGCGTCCCCTGCATCGGCAGGCGGACCCTCAACCACTGCGCCACCAGGGAAGTCCAGTGCATTTTTTTAAATTGAAGATTTTTGGCAACCCTCTGTTAGATAATCGTTAGCATTTTGGGGCAATTTTTAAATTAAGGTATGTACATTTTTTTTAGACATAATGCTATTGTACACTTAATAGACTACAGTGTAGTGTAAACATAACTTTTATATGCACTGGGAAACCCCCAGAATTCATGTGACTTGCTGTATTGAGATATTCGCATTATTGCAGTAATGTGGAACTGAACCTGCAATTCCTCCGAGGTGTGCCTGTACAAACCCATCTACAGTGACAGAAAGTATATTGGTGGTTGACTGAGAATGTGGTGGGGTGGGCTGAGGGCTTGGATATGTGATTACAAAAGGGATAAGGAAATTTTTGTTTGTGATTGATATATTTATCTTGATTGTGGTAATGGCTTCAGAGATGAGTACTTATCCAAATGTACATTTTAAATATGTGCAGCTAATTGTAAGTCATTATACCTCAATAATGCTGCTAAAAAAACTGAAGTTGGACACCATAATTGGTGAAACTTATCAAATGTAAATTTTACCATAACAAAACTGATTTTAAAAATTTAAAAGTTACAGACATGGTAAAAAAAAAAAAACCAGAAAGAACTCCTGTTTCCTCCAATAAATCAGAATTTTTCCATTTGTAGGGAAAAATCACTCATATTGCCATAATATGGCTGATAATGTATGAAGAGGCAAGGTTAGTTGTCATTTGCGGATGTTCTCCCATTTATTGAAAAGAGTAAATTTGCAAAATCTTTCATACACACAAGTTTTGCCACACCAGGTCTAACACTTCATCTCCATCTATCTGTAACAAAAACATCATTTATAAAATCATTTAAAAATTAGAATATTAGCTAATTTGGCCCAGTTTATATTTCATATACCATATTAGAATGGGAAATGTATAACTAATGGGTTCTCACATTTTAAGAAACAATGATTTTTAGAATTTCTTGTAACTGCTATGCTAGCCTCAAGTGCCCATATGTGGAGAACATTAAGACAAAGGCCTAATTGGGCTACTTTAATTTGCTTCCACTCTGCAATATAATAATAAATGCAGATGTCTTTCCAGCATTAATTTCTATCTACACAGCAGAATTTCATTAAGGACGACCAGCCCCATTTTAATTAAGCACCCATACTTTGATTGTGCACTGTCTGTGCTTTTGGCCCATCACAACAAGCACTTAGTCAATTAACTATTTTACTAACCAATTGATTTTTGCTGTAGGTCCCTACAGTTAGAAATGATCATGAAAGGTAAATAAATGGGTTCCTTTCATCTCTAAAAACAACGATAAATAATGAAACATTTCAAACAAGGTTTCTGTGAGGAACCTAAATACAAATAAAAAATACCTGCCATTTATTCTGGAATGTAAAAACTGACTGCTTGCATTTGCATTGTATTTGAATAAATCATATTGTCACAATGACCTTTATTTGATTTTTAAAATTTTTTATTTTATTATTTTTAACATCTTTATTGGAGTATAATTGCTTTACAATGGTGTGTTAGTTTCTGCTTTATAACAAAGTGAATGGCTGCTTCCCACTAGCTATCTATTTTACGTTTGGTAGTGTATATATGTCCATGCCACTCTCTCACTTTGTCACAGCTTACCCTTCCCCCTCCCCATATCCTCAAGTCCATTCTCTAGTAGGTCTGGGTCTTTATTCCTGTCTTACCCCTAGGTTCTTCATGACTTTTTTTTTCTTTTCTTAGATTCCATATATATGTGTTAGCATACGGTATTTGTTTTTCTCTTTCTGACTTACTTCACTCTGTATGACAGACTCTAGGTCCATCCACTTCACTACAAATAACTCAATTTCATTTCTTTTTTTTTTTTTTTTTTTTTTGTGGTACGCAGGCCTCTCACTGATGTGGCTTCTCCCATTGCGGAGCACAGGCTCCACACGCGCAGGCTCAGCGGCCATGGCTCACGGGCCCAGCCACTCCGCGGCACGTGGTATCTTCCCGGACCGGGGCACGAACCTGTGTCCCCTGCATCGGCAGGTGGACTCTCAACCACTGTGCCACCAGGGAAGCCCTCATTTCTTTTTATGGCTGAGTAATATTCCATTGTATATATGTGCCGCATCTTCTTTATATTGTAGTTTTGATTTGCATTTCTCTAATGGTTAATGATGTTGAGCATTCTTTCATGTGTTTATTGGCAATCTGTATATCTTCTTTGGAGAAGTGTCTATTTAGGTCTTCTGCCCACTTTTCATTGACCTTTATTGATATACTGTTTCCCAACTTAAAGCATCAATCCTGCTGCTTAAAAGATCTTTAGTTGTGTAAGACCTGCAGATCCGGGTAACAAAGTAATGATTTGATATCCATGGACTTTGTAAATCAATAATTTAACAAGATCCTCAGTAGCTTCCTCCCAACCCCTCACTCCACCCTGTTGCCTATGTTTGCAATTTCAGTTATTCAATTTACTGATATCATTAGAGACCAACAAATGTTATTTAACTGAGGGAAAATGCAACATATGGCACTTACCTTCTCAAGATAGCATGTATTTCTAAGATATACTATATGGCTTAATTTGGCCCAGCACTCTGTGGTGAGCAAAGGGTGTAATTTGATATAGATCATTTTTTCTAAACAAATAAAATTTCTCCCTGATGAGTCAAAGGGCTTAAACTCAATGCACTCCCCCTTCCCCGAATTTGTATGGGTGTGTGTATGTGTGTGAGTGTGTGTGTACGTGTGTGTGCGTGTTGGTGTGGTTTATACAGATATGGTAACTTATTGGTCTAACATCATTGTTGGGTTAAATGGTGTACTAATACATGGAAATTGGACCTGTTTTGGGATATGTATTATGGTTGTTTACCCTAATAACATAAAAAAAATACATAGTCAGAAATGAAAGGTGGATAAAAAACTATCTGTGTCCTCATTCTCTTGTAACAACTGCTCTTACTGTCAGTATTCTAATGGGAAAGGGCATTTACGATATTGATTTTCTAAGGACTCAGAACTAGGACATGAAAGTCCTATGTCAGAATTCTGATACTTTAACTAACCATTTGTGTTATCTGAGACAAGTACTGCTACCTTATAGAAACCAGTTTCTTTTCATTTATTTTTGAATATTTTATATATTCCCTAAGTTTAGCGTTAACTCTGAGGATCTGACAACACTAGTAATAATAATGATTATTCTTTATTTAGCACTTAATGTATTATGGGTACCTTACAGACATTATCTGTAACCTTCACAATGACCCTTAAGATCAGTATCGTCATCCTCATTTTCCAGCCAAGGAGCCATAGGGACATCAGGCAATTCGCTTAGGGTTACCTAGGCTTACACAGCAGAGTTGGAATTGAAATCAATGTCTGCCATACACTGTCTCATGCTTCTTCCATTCTGTCACACTGCTTCTCCATGATGTAATGTCTAAAAATGCAGTGTAAAAGCCAAAGCACAAGACAGAGGCACAGTGGTATTACAGCCATTATAATGATTAATAGGCATAATGAAATGTAGGACCTGACACCCAGAGGTGATGTTGCCCTTTCCTTGAATGGGAGTTACACTATGCCATTAGACAGATAATTATAGTGAGATTTTTCAAAGGCAAATTTTTGCCACTGTCTTCATGCATGGCCTTGCTAGCTCCCCAGGAGAAGCAAAAAATAACAACGCTGATTGATTTCCCTTTGCCACTTGCTTCAAGTGGTTCCTATTTTAACGCCCTTCCCAATTGTGACTTCATTGTCATTCGAAGCTGCTGATATTTCAGCCTCCACACAGGCTAAACAGTTGGGCTCCTCAGCAAGTTCAAAAGTCTGCACAACAGGGGAAAAATATACCATCTTTTCTAAAAGCCGTTTTGGTGATTCTGTTAGAAGGCATGGCTCTTCCGCCTTTATAGTCTGGTAGGCAATAATCTGCCCATTCCTTCTACCCACCCCCTCCCTCCATAAAAGAAAGACTTCTAATTGATGGAGATGCTCAGAGCTTTCTGTGACCAAACCCAAATATCACAATAACACAGAGTCCAGCTGACTTGAATCATTATATTCTTTATCATAGTCTAGCCATGAATTCCAAATCCTACATGAAAAAGAAATCCATTTTGTAAAATACACACATGCTACACCAAGACAAAATAGAAGGATTTCATAGAAGTTCCACAAAATGGCTTATAGAGTACAATGCGGTTACCTAAGGCTGGGAAATTATCCAACCCTGGTGTGCATCCCCCAAATCTCCATAAAATTTCCTGTGTGCTTTTAATGAGGGCAGCCTGGGATCCCAAGGACAGTAAGAATATTTGTTTCTCTAACAATGGGGGCTGCCTCTCCTGAAGATCTTAGATGATTCTAGATACTTTAGACATTTTCCTTTCTACTTTACTTTTTCCTCTGGTGAAGTCAATAAAACACACTGAACCTTTATTAAGTATGGGGCTTCCCTGGTGGCGCAGTGGTTAAGAATCCGTCTGCCAATGCAGGGGACATGGGTTCAAGCCCTGGTCCGGGAAGATCCCACATGCCGCAGAGCAACTAAGCCTGTGCGCCACAGCTGCTGAGCCTGTGCTCTAGAGCCCATGAGCCACAACTACTGAGCCCGTGGGCCACAACTACTGGAGCCTGTGTGCCACAGCTATTGAAGCCCGCGTGCCTAGAGCCCGTGCTCCGCAACAAGAGAAAACAACGCAATGAGAAGCCCACGCACTGCAATGAAGAGTAGCCCCTGCTCGCCGCAACTAGAGAACGCCCGCACACAGCAATGAAGACCCAACGCAGCCAAAAAAAAAAAAAAAAAAAAAGTGTACACTATGATCTAGGCATTAGATATCAAAAGAAGATCACCAAGTGGAGCTCCCTCTTTGTATCTACATTACTTACCATGTAATGTACTTGATTAATGTTTATTAAACTGAGTTGGTTTAATATCCAACATCTCACTACCCAGGTCAAAAGAAGGACCACGTACTACACGAAGCTAAAAGGCACATTTAGGTTAAAATATGAAACCTCACTGGGGAAGTGGACAGAAGGACATTGTAGTTCCCATCTGTCCACCTCTAACAAGTAAAACTATAAGCAGTTCAATTTATAAATGGGTTGGGTTTTTAAAATGGTCTTTATGATAGGAGGAACAAAGACTTCACACTTTATTAACTACTAACAAATAAAGCAAAAAGGCATAAAGACCAAAAAAAAAAAAGTACAAGTTGAGGAGGAGAAAAAGGTAAGTGGTCTGTTTTTCCTAAATCAAATATGAAATATTTTGTAGTTGATGAAAATTAAATTATCTGTCAGAGCTCCCAAAGTTTAGTCCCCTTGCTCAATTTCCTGTGATCTTCTATTCCAGTGCTCAGCAATATGGGTTCATTGTTGACTGTTGGACCATCACTTAAATACTCCCTGGGCTTTACCTAGACTTCTAAGTGCTGACTGTTGCGCCATCACTTAAATACTCCACTGTGTTTTACCTAGACTTCTAAGTGCTCAATGGCACCAAATAATTATTTCCTAACCCCAGCTGATTTTTTTATTCTAACATTAGAGCAGATACGAGTTAAAGTTTAACAGAGAGATTTTTATTAAATTAATTCATACCAATATATAAATGATTAATATCCACTTACTAGTCCAGCAGTAGTTTCAGTTTAAAGATGAATGCCCATTATCACAGAGGATTTCCCAGAGATGTCCAATTAATGAGACTTGAGATAAAACAGCAGGAGGTATTATATGACAGGACAATATCAATTGAGGTCATTACAACCTGGGGATCTGATCCAAACATTTGTCAATAACTCATTTATTTATTCAACCAGAATTTGCTATGCATGAGACAGTGAGTTAGAAACAGAGTATACAAAAGAAATATCACCTGTTTGTAACTTTGACTTAAACAATTTCACCTTCCAGTAGAGGAAATAGATCTCAAAGTAATAAGTGATAAGTACAACTATAGAGATATCAGAAGACACTTGGCATGTTATTGCAAAGATTTTTTCCTTCCAGATAACCTTTGCGATTTCTCAGGTTAAGATGAGTGTCAGAGGGTGGATATTAGAAGGCCATATAAAGGCACTGTAAAGGTCAGGGTCTCAGCAGGCAGCACACTCAGTAGGGGTGATCAAAGAGATTTTAAGGAAGGAATTATTTATGAATCTAAATACAGGGTTAAGGAAAATCAATAAGGAATAATGAAGCATACTCAGGTCAAGTAAAGCTGGAAGCTGTTACCACTCTTACGTTTGAAAGGACAAAGAGGAAGGAGCAATTACCTAAACTGAGCAAGGCTCCAAAGAGAAATATTGCCCTTCATTAGAGAAACGCAGCCATTGCCAAACCGTGGCCTGGTTGGGAAGAAGCCAAGGAAATAAATACCCTGACTTCCCTCTCCTCCAGCTCTCTGATGTTCTGGACTTCCCAATGGGAAAGAGTCCAGCAAAAAGCCAAAGGGTACTGGAACCCAGTTCTTCTGAAGCAACAGAAGGGTGAAGAATGAAACTGGAGGGACCAAAATAAAATAACCAGCACAGCCATGAAGTTGGAAAACATCACTGTGCATTTTCTTCTGCCGGAGTGTGAAGTGTGAGGCACAGAGCGGTGAGAATAAAAGGTAACTGTGATCACATGACTGTTATGCTTGAAACCTTTCCATAGATTTCATTACCTTCTCAAAAACACTTGTGTCATGGAAACCCAGTAGCTCCCAGCTCCCTCTGCTTCTGCAGACTTACAGATGGTTCTAGAAACCCTGATGAGGAAAAGGAGGAGCTTGTCTGGAGACAAACAGAACAATTTGTGGTTTAGGGGAAAAATGATGACTAACCTGGGCTGAGGCAATAGAAATTAAGATGGTAAAGAAGACAAAGCTTTGAGAAGTATGATGGAAATAAAATCAAGACTTATTAGCTGAAGTATGGGAAAGTAATAGCCAGGCAACAAGGGGGAACTACTGGATTTCTGGTTTCATTCACAAGAGGGATGGAGCTGGCAAAAATTAAAGGAAAGTGTAGAAAAAATGGGAGGTTTTGCAAGTGTCTGTTTGCATATCTGTAGCAAATACTCAAGCAGAGTAAGCATGGCAAGTTGGTAGAAGTCTGAGTTGGGATATAGATTTCAGAGGCCCTCACCAGAGGCACTGTTCAGTGTGTATATTCCTAGGACTTCAGTGATTTGGAGATGGTGGAACAGAAGAGACCGTGAAAAACAGAAAGGAAAAATAGTCTCCCAATATAAGAAGGATGAGAAGGGTGAGAATAGTAAAAACTCTGTTGGGCATTTCAGTTAGAAAGCCATTGGTGACCTTTGGAAAAAGTGCTTCATTAGAACAATGAAATACATGATAATGGAGGTTTGAGGGATGCAAGAAGCCTTAGGACATGTGGACAGTGAGTGTAGACAATTCTTCTGGGAAGTTTGGACAAGTGGGAGAGGAGGGAAAATATGCAATGGTAAAGGAAGAGTCAGAATCAAGGAAGAAGACTGATAGATGAGAGAAGGAGACCTGCTTAATCACTGATGAGAAAGAACAGCAATGGAAAGTGGATCTGAAGTTACAGGAAAGAGACTCCTGAATAGAGGAAGAATTGAATTACGGCTTGACTTACCAAAGTTACGATTAATTTAAAATTGCAATGGAAATTGAGATTTCTATGTTGTTTTTGGCAAGTTGAATTTGGGGATTGCACTACAAATCACTCCTGAATGATGAAATGTTTTCCATATTCTTTCTCTAGGAGTATAGGTCCAAAAACATTGTGGAAAGCAGTTAGAGACATATTTCTAGAACAAGTAATTCATTATTACTATTATTATTGTTATTATTATTATTACTAGTAGGCAGCCAGAGTATGGAAGTGACTTCCAAGATACACATAGAGGCAGGCAAGGTCTAGAACTGACACTACCATTTCTAAATGTGCTCACCGTAATCCCTCCCATCCTTAATCTTTATTTCAAAATCAGCTAAGGTTTTACTAATCAAATCACTTCTCTCCCTCTTTCTAGTGTTAGGGTTTTACTCTTCTTGTAAATGGACTTTTAAATTTTCTTTTATTTCTTTTTACAAATTGCTCATTAGAAATATGAAGCCATTCTACTCTGGCCACTAAATTCATGAACCATGTCTAACTGCTTATTATTGGGATCAAGTCGTGATTCAGGAAACAGGCTCTAAAGTTATGCTGTATCTCAGACACTTAATGGCTATATAACTTTGGGCAGTACTTAGCTGCTCTCTGCTTCAGTTTCATCATATGAATAGTAGGATTAGCATATTAAATCATCATAACCATAAGGGGATTAAGACTAAGTGTATGTGATAAACACAGTATAATGCACCTGACCAAAAAAAAAATCATTTGATATTCATTATTGCTTTCCATAGTAGTAACACTGAGGGTGTACCAGTCATAATGCTCTTACTGTCTCAAGTAATAATTTACTCAAGTAAATAATTCATTCTTATTAAATAAATAATCCCCTGCCATACCACATAGTTCATATTCTAAGCAGACAAACCCTTCCAAATTGAGTGAACATCCAGCCAGCCATAGCTGTAAGATGCAGTAACAAAGACATAGAGATCTAGGCAAACAAAACTGAGTTTCTATTATTGTTATATTAGAAAAGCCTTTCTCTGGAATTGAGTAATGATATTTATCACCTTCTGTACCCTGCCTCAACCAGGGAGGAGGAATCCATAGGCCTAGGTGAGTGACTCAGGGCTCACCACAAAGTACATACCTCTCTAAATATGAAGCTCTGTGTTCATAGGGGCTTAAGATTTGTTGACTTGATGTGGCTGTTATTCATGCTGGTTAATACTAACAGGTTGGGCAGCTAAAATGTGGTTATCCTCTTAGTACCCTTTTTGAATAGAAATGCCTGTGTTGAGGTGTAAGTTCTATGTTCATGCTTTCATAAGCCCTTATCATTCATTCGTGTCAGTGAAGGTGAAATGTAAGTGGAGATGGGTATTAAACCATTTGAATGTGTTTACAGAATTAATCTCCATATCTTTTCACGATAGCTTATCTGCTCTGGCCAAGATGAGTTTTGACTGGTACTATATCTCCCTACATCTTGTAGGTATGTGGAGGTGGGGTTTCTGCTGGAGAAACTGTCAACTGAAAATGGGAAAGATGACAGTAAGCTTTCTTCCTTGGTACTGGAGTTTGAACATTATGTACCCTGTTTGTCTGAAAAGGATACACTATGCTTTATGTCTGATTTTTCAAAGGTTTCACAGATTATGGCTAAGCCAAAAGTGACTTATGTTCTGTTATTTAAAATATTTGATAAAACAGAATAAGTGCATAAAATTGCCATAAAAATAGCTAGAAAAATTAGGGACAGAGAGCTCTAGAAGATTGCATTCAGAACAAAATATAAACTCTTTAGAAGAGAAAATACAATACAATCTTTCACAAAATGTATTCTTCAAAGCACTAATTCCTTCAGAGTATGGGCAAAGGGAAATCTCTGGTCAAATCAGTTTGGGACACATAGTACAGTAAATATTCCTCTTAAATGCACATATAACAGAAAAAGATGAACTATGTTTACTATTGCTGTTTTCAATAATTACCCAAAAACCCTTATCTAAGATTTTTTAAAAAATTAACATTGATTGATATCCTATGGATCAATCTAGAGTTCTGTTGAACACATTTTGTCAGTTGTTTAGATTGACAAAGTCTTCAGTTTGTGGGATGTAGAACGTAGGAAGCCACTGCCTCAGATTTTCAAAACACCCTTCAATAGAATGTTCTAGGAAACCTTTCACTGATGAAGTTCCTACATTGATTTCCATTTGGTTTAGTATCAAATATGAATCCTTCACCAGCAAGAATTCTCGAAGATTAAGATGGGGCACAGACGCTGTTTGAACTAAAGGTTATTAAAATTTAGTTAAGGATTGATTTACATTATATATTTGAAGCTGATGTTATTATAGTTAGTTTTAAATGTGCTCTAACATTGCAACTCTGAGACATCCTTTTGACTAAGGGAGAAAGGTGTAGAATTACAGCAAAATTTACTGGTGATGATGGGAGTTTTTCTGGCCAAGTGTATCTTGGCAGGAGAAATGGATTTAGAATCACTGAGATGGTGGGTGGCTCTCTTGAGATGGTAGGCAAATTTTTTAGGTAGCAGAGAGTAGAGGAGGGAGTAGAGGATTTAGTCAGACTCAGTCATCTCTGTTGGTTTTGAATGGTGAGCCTATAGGCATATTATTGCATTACTTGGAATATCAGTTTCTCCATCTGTAAAGCAGGGACATTATGCTTATCTTAGTGTGTTGTTGGGAAGAGTAGGACTATAAAATATAGATAAAGTACTTGGTACATGCTTATGCTCATCAGACATTGGTTCCCTATTTTTTCCCTCCACAGCAGTGATTCTTAACTAGGTGCAATTTTTGCTCCTCCGGGGTGGGCTCGGGGGGCACTTGGTAATATCTGGAAAGTTTTTGGTTGTTACAACTGGGGGCAATGCTATTGGTGTTTAGTGGAGAGACGCCAAGGATGCTGCTAAACATCCTACATACACAGGACAGTCCCCACAACAAATAATTATCCGGTACAAAATGTCAGCAGTGCCGAGACTGAGAAGCCCTGCTCTGCAGCATAGTAATGAAGCACTGCCTGCTTTCCCTACTCCTATATTTAGTTGTTTCAGCACCAGATCAGAGCAAGCAGAGGCGGCACGTCTTAAGGAAAAAAAATAACACTTTGGAGATGAGAAGCATTCAAAACCCTGAAAGTTTAAATTATGAATACTGTATTCACTGTAATCATATAAAGTTAGCAGCAATGACTATATGGTATTTATTTATAAACCAAAGTTGGTGACTAAAAAAAAAAAAAAAAGAAAAGAAAAGAAAAAAGAGATTAGGAAATGTTGTTCTGGCAGGTATAGAAAGGCAAAAATATTGTTGAATCACCTTTTGTTCCTTTTGACTATTAACTAGGTCTATTTCCCTATGGAATTGGGGAATTCAGCAGTTGACTTCAAAAAAAAGACCTACAGGGCTTCCCTGGTGGCGCGGTGGTTGAGAGTCCGCCTGCCGATGCAGGGGACGCGGGTTCGCGCCCCGGTCCGGGAAGATCCCACATGCCGCGGAGCGGCTGGGCCCGTGAGCCGTGGCCGCCGAGCCTGCGCGTCCGGAGCCTGTGC
>NC_041230.1:30382717-30384895 GCF_002837175.3 Physeter macrocephalus
GTGGCCGCCGGGCCTGCGCGTCCGGAGCCTGTGCTCCGCAACGGGAGAGGCCACAACATTGAGAGGCCCGCGTACCGCAAAAAAACAAAACAAAACAAACAAAAAAAGACCTACAATATTCTATACCTAAGCTGTGCTTTTCCTGCAAGAAAATCAGGTGCTAGAATCTATACCATGGAACTTTGGGCATATATAACACTAGATACCTTGAGATGCCGTGATTCTCACCACGGCAAACAGTGATGGGGGATTAAGAGAGAAGTGTGTGTTTTTATCTGTGTGTGTGTTCCCCTGAGTGTACACATGGGTCTTTGTTTGGAGATGGTGTAGTAGTATCATTCAAGTGGGCCGAAGGTCACTTCACTAATAATTTGGAGAAACTGGAGGAAAGACTGGGATTTAATTTTTGTAAAATATTGTCAGTTGCAGGCAAAAGTAGAGAGGCTACCCACAAGCACAGATTGATTTACCTATAATACAGTGCCTGTGAGGCTGCAAGATGGAATATTGCTTTCTTCTTAGAGTTTGGAACTTCACAAGGAGTTTGAAGGAAACAAAACTAAGATTCAAGGTGAAAGAAGAAAGAATACCTTTTTAAATAGGTAAACATTACTTATGAGGAAGTGTTTCTTTTGAAAATTGATATATACATAGAGAAGCCCTAAGATACTCAGGGATGAAATAAAAAACACATATAGGTGTTTGAAGGAGAGTAAGAAGATAGCAGGATTCAGCAAACCCATCCTTCCTTGGTTCCTGATTATCTGAAGGCAGATAGAAAGGCCATCTGTTGGAGTCCCCCAAACCTGGAATCCAGGTAGCCTCAATACAGGCATTGGTGGCATTCTCCACCTCTAGCAAGAAAGACTTGTTCTGTTTGTTTGGAATCCAGTGTCTTTATCAACCAGGTTTCCTTTTGGTCTTTCCCTTGCTTGTTAGAGCTGAGATTCCAATAAATGGAAATTTATTCACTTGAGGCCTGGATGTAGTGACTTTTCAGTTTATTCTAATATTAGGTCTTCATTGTTCTAGCTAGGGGAATTTGGAAAAATCACTCACCCTTTCAATGTGTCATTTTCTTCACCTGTAAAATGGGGTAATAATAATGGCAGTCCCATGGGATAGTTTATGGGAATTAAATGTGAGGCTCTGAGTACAGTATCTGGCATATGTAAGTTGATGTAGTTGTTATTGTTAATATCTTTAGTATCATTATTTATGACTTAAAATTACCCCTATATATGGGACAGTCAGTGTCATTCATTCACCAGACATTTGTTATTATATGATGACATTCCACGAAATTTCCTAGGCGTTGAAATTAGAGAGCTGATAAAACAATCTCTATCTTCAAGGAGCTTGCAACTAGGGATGGAAGCATGATAACATTGTCATGCCCAAACGATATGGCTGTCAGGCTAGTAGCAAAAGCAGGTATCAAGGAAGGCTTCCTGCAGGAGGCCTACCTGAACCAGGTCATGCCGTACAAATAGAAATCAGTCAGAAGTGGGTTAGGTAGGGTGTAATATGGTGGTGGAGGGAACAGCATGGAGAAAAGCCAATGTTATCTACAGGAGTCTGAAATTGCCATCAGTTGATGTATGTCAGCTTCAATTAATTGTGAACAAGCACAATAAGTGTCCTTCCCTTTTACATGCCAGGTACAACATCCTAACTTGACATGCACGACTGCTTTCAATCTGCATCGCCCCTAAAATTATTTGTTACTATTATTATCATAATTTTACAGATGTGGAAACTGAGGTACAGAAAAAGCAAACTCTTTGCCTATGGGTTTAGACCTATTAAGCGGCAGAGTCAGGGTTTGAACGTACCCAGTCTCTTTCCACAGTCTCTGTTTGTAACCTACTTAAACAATATAAAACACTGGGATCAAGTAACTGGTCCGTGGCTTTTAACTGCGGCTACAGAAATCAAACCCAGTTCTTTCTGGCATCAGCAACTTGGAAGTTTGGTGCAGTAGGCAGGCCATCTGTTGTGGGACTATCAGACCAGGCTTTTTCTCCATCCTGCTGAAGCTCTTTATTGTACCATCTGGACCTTTTCAAAGACTGCAAAAAATGTCAGAGGACTTCTGGTCTTTTTTTTTTTTTTTTTTGGTACGTGGGCCTCTCACTTGTGGGGCCTCCCCCGGTGCGTGGTGCAGGCTCCAGACGC
>NC_041230.1:30385156-30392467 GCF_002837175.3 Physeter macrocephalus
TGGGGCCACTCCCGTTGCGTAGTGCAGGCTCCAGACGCGCAGGCTTAGCGGCCATGGCTCACGGGCCCAGCCGCTCCGCGGCATGTGGGATCTTCCCAGACCGGGGCATGAACCCGTGTCCCCTGCACCGGCAGGCGGACTCTCAACCACTGCGCCACCAGGGAAGCCCTGGGACTTCTGGTCTTGATAAGTATAGACTTTACTATCACACCTTGTGATGTCCCTTGTATGCTCTATTGCTGTGAATGACCTGCACAGATGATCAAAACAGCACACAGTTAAGCAGACATCACAATTAGCTAGGGATGCATTCTTTCAGAATTTCCCAGATTTAGCAAATAAAAATACAAGACACCCCGTTAAACCTGAATTTCAGATAAACTGTGGTTTATCTGACTATAAACCAGACGATATTTGGGATATACTAAAAGTATCCATTGATGGATGAATGAATAAAGAAGTTGTGGTGTAATATACAATGGAATATTATTCAGCCATAAAAAATGAGGAAACTCTACCAATTGCGATGACATGAATGGACCTTGAAGACATTATGCTAATTGAAATGTCAGGCAGAGAAAGACAAATACTATATGATCTCACTTATGTATAGAATCTAAAAAAAAAAGATATCAAAAAGAAAAGATACAAAATGATATAAGACTTGTGGTTACAAGAGGCAGAGGGGAGGGAGGAATTAGAGGAAGGTGTTTAAAAAGAGCAAACTTCCAGTTATAAGATAAACCAGTACTAGGGATGTCCTGTCCAACATGATGACTATAGGTAACACTGATGTGTGCTATACAGGAAAGTTGTTAAGAGAGTAAACCCTGAGAGTTCTCATCACAAGGAGGAAATATTTTTTAGTTTTTCTTTTCTTCTTTGTTTTTATTGTATCCATATGAGAAGGTAGATGTTAGCTGAACCTATTGTGGGCATCGTTTCAAAATATATGTAATTTAAATCATCATGCTGTACACCTTAAACATATACAATGATGAATGTCACTTATTTCTTAATAAAACTGGAAAAAAGACTTAGTATGTCTTTCTAAACCAACTAGGGAGCCATCCTTTGAAGCATCTGTTCAAAGACAGAGTGTTATCTATTGAACAGTGGAAGGAAATGGTAATGCAACAATTTAAAAAATTAGGGTCCAAGGGAAATAAAAATGTAGCAATAGTAGAAAGACTTTGGACAGTTAAGAAATACAGACAATATGGGTAGATTTTTCCTGTAGACTAAATAAAATCAAGAACAATAAGTACAACACGGTGAACAATGCTATGTGCCCTGGCATTGTGCTGTCTTATTCTGTAACTGTTTTGTTTGTATTTGCTTACTTTCTACTCCGTCTAAATAAAATGACCTTCCAAGTTTCTTCTAAATAATAGTTTGTGGAGAAAGGAAAGACTTGAATTATCTGTATATTCCAGCTCCTGTTTGTAAAAATACATTATATAGCCTACATGAATTTAATTTTTAATTCATTCGCTCAGTTAAAAAGATACTCAGAGAGTCCTTATTATGAGTTAGAGACAAAAGATGTAGAAAGTCATTAACATCAGACCAGCTTGTAGGTAATGCATAATCTTAGGTCCCATTCCAGACCTACTGAATCAGAATCTGAATTGTGACACAATCCTCTGGTGAATCATATGCACTTTAAAGTTTGAGAAGCACTGAAAAAAACTATTCCAATTGACTCAGGTGTTTTAAAGTATTATTGTTTGCAGTCTGTTGGCAATCAAAAACAAATAAAAAATTCATCTCAGAAATATATAACTCCTTAGAAGTATCAGATCAGTTGGAAAACAGCTGAAAGTGCTAAAAGCCCTCAAAAGTTTTGACCATGAAATATGGATAATGCAGCAGAGCAGACTGTGTGGTTCTTTAATTATTGGTCCCATTGAGAAAAGAATGTGTTCATTTTTAATTTTCCTTTTCAAGTTGGCCAGTCTTAATTATTTTCTGATATATACACCATCAGCAATCAGTTGCAAGAACAGAAAGACTATTTTTCTCCTTAAGAATGCTTTCTTTCATCACCAAATTAGCATGGTAACCCTAGAGCTTGGTGGTCACATTGTTATGACTTCTAAGTGGAGAGCTGTCACAATCAAATTTCTGCCCTCCTAAAAGCTTTGCTGTTAGGCATAAGTGTCTTGTTTGGCATTACATGCATGGTATGCCTGCTGCTGTTTAGTTCTTTAATTATAAGCAATTTCCCTTTGTGGGAATAACGAATTGGACCAATGCTTAAATTAATCTGTGTGCCATTTTTGATAAAAATTTTCTAGCTATAATAAACAAGACAGTGTGGTATTGGTAGGAGGCTTAAACAAATAGAAAAACAGAAAAAATTAGAGTCTTGAAGCAGCCTTATTTGCATATGGTGCAACTGATTTATGAAAAAGGTTCTACTGCATGTGATAACCAGAGCTGAATCAGTTAGATACACAGATCCATTAAACCAGTTAGATCTTGGATACCAATCAATTAGATCAACTAGTTAGAGATCAAATACATGGAGAAGAAGAGTAGTCACTGGGTTCAAGGAAAATGTTTTAGAGAATCTGGAAAACATGGTGCTTTTGTAATATTTTGTTTACCCTAAAGAAGTGCTAAAATGGGCCAAGATTCTTCAAAACTTAACAAAATATTGGCGTTTAGTCCTGAATGTGCCATTCTTCCTCTTTTCACCTTGTATTTTTCATTTATTGTTCCCCCATTGCTAAATCAAGCCATGCGGGTCTACCTCTGCCCTGTCTCAACCCATCTTTTCCCTGTCTCAGCCCATCTTTTAAGTTTTGCTGTCCAATTATCCACTCTGGGTCTTCCCCATTTTGCTTGAAAAGGACTTCAAAAGTGCATCTTTCCCCCCCATGTATTAATGCTACTGCACATCACCCTATCCAGTCTGGAAGGTTTGCCCAGCATTCTGACTAATCTTTCACATAGATGACCTTAATGTTAGGTCTCTTGGGATAGAGAGATACTCTGCATAGAAAATTCCGTTGGAGCTTGAAACTATGAGAGTAAATGATTGTAGTGGAAGTCTGTTGTTTCCCTGTTGGAAATTTCCTTGGGGAATGAAGCTTTGCCTACTCTTTAACTAAGTATGTGGTAGATTGTATTGTAGTTCCTTTCTGCGGGAGAACTGTTCCATTCTTAGGCTCTGATGTGTATCTTGCTTCAGCCAATAAAATGTGAGCAGAAGTAACATATGCCAGTGCCAAGCAGAAACTTAAAAGAATCATTTACAAGCACGAAATGTCTTTCCCTTTATCTTCTACCCTGGGACGGCATGTCCTAAAGAGTAGTTGCTCCTTCAGCCTACATCCTGGAATGGAGAAGACACATGAGTGGAAATAGCCACAGTCTACCCATCGCTGATAACCAACGTGGAAGAGAAATAAACCTTTGTTGCTGCAAGTGTAGGGGAGCAAAGCTTGCCACCCTAAATGTCTCTTTGGCATGTGGATTTTTTCAAGCTGAAAGCACTCAAGGTGCAGCAGACTCAGGAAGAAACTTTGAACTTCCTCCTAACTGCCTAAAAGAATTTAGATAGAGGGTTTCTGGAATAGCGCTATCACCAGAGATATCTGAAAGAATATGGGCTAGGGGTGGTGGAGGAAACTCTAGGCAGGGCCTAGAGATCAGGGTACACTCTGTGTCGTATTGTCTCTGCAGGGCCCAGCAGTTATTTACCAAACATTTGCTTTTCCATTTCCATGTGAATTACTTTCCTCCCCTGTGATGTCCCAAACCACTACCCTCAGCATCCTTTCCTGTCTTTAGCTGCAGATTGTATTTAAGGTGGGGTCTTTGGCTATTTTGGTGAGTTACTCAGTTTTCCATGGTCTCTCCCACGAATATATGTTATTAAGCTTTTGTTTGATTTTCTCCTATTAATCTGTCTCATGTCATTTTAATACTTAGACCAGCCAGAAGAACCTGGAAAGGTAGAGGAAAATTTCTTCCTCCCTCAGTCAAGTCATGGTTTTAAAGTCTTTGTTACTGCAGGATAATTAGGCCAATCTGACTAACACAGCAGGTTTTGAGTGAAATTCATTGCAATGTCAGGTCTAGGAGTGAACATATAACCCAATCCAGGTCAGACATGTCTTACGTCTTTCTGGACACAAGTGATTGATTGGGTAATGGAAATTGGAAACCAAATCAGGTCAGCAGGATTTAATATTGGAACTCCTGTTGGTGCTATTTAAATTAGGCACCTTAGGGCTTCCCTGGTGGCGCAGTGGTTGCGCGTCCGCCTGCCGATGCAGGGGAACCGGGTTCGCGTCCCGGTCTGGGGGGATCCCACATGCCGCGGAGCGGCTGGGCCCGTGAGCCATGGCAGCTGGGCCTGCGCGTCCGGAGCCTGTGCTCCGCAACGGGAGAGGCCACAGCAGTGAGAGGCCCGCATACCACAAAATAAATAAATAAATAAATTAGGCACCTGTTTTTACTTAGGGGTTACTGAAACAAAATTTTGTAAACCTAGAGTTTCCAGAACCCACCATGAAGTAGCAGCCTGTCTGAATGTGAAACTAGCACAGTAGAATGTAGAGTCAAGAGACGGTAAGTGAGCAAGACAATTCTAGGTGAGACTATGATTCAGAAGTCTGCCCTAAAATCTGTCCCTGAACTTTTCACAACAATTAAGAATACTGACCAATAATAGAATGTGTGTGTGTGTGTGTGTGTGGAATAAAATTGGGTTACTTGAGGTACAAACTGGCAAATCATAACTACCAGGCATGTGTATAATCTCTTTTTTTTTTCTTTAAACTAAGTTTAGCTTTAATTAAACCATAATTTGGGGGACTTAAAAGAAACTAACCAGGATAAAGAGTTTGTGTAGATTATTTAAAATTCTAGTGATCATAATCAATCTGATTACTGAAGTTTATTTTTTTTGTTTAAAAATAGTATACTACAAATGATATATAATAAAAGTAGGACAGGGAAATGAAAGTACATACATCTTATTCATTGGATTAGATTTATGCTTAAATTTCTCCAATTGCATGGAGATAAATAATTTAGAGGTGGAATATGGCATAGAAAGATTTTGTGTCCAAAGTTGACCAATGTACCTTTACGCCAAGACACTGGGGATGAAGTATGGTCAATATTGAAGCTTTTTTTTTACTAGTATATGCTTGATGCTAATAGTTCTGTTAAATATATAGTGAGATCTTAAAAAATTTCAAAACCTTGTTTTTTTTTAACATTTCAAAACAAATACCATAAGCTGTATTGGCACATGGCCTTAAACTACTTCTATGGATGATTAGACAAAAGTATTTTTTTCAGTAATAGTTAGGTTTAAAGTACAGTATATGAGGAGGGATGAAAAATACTAAAAATGTAAGCAACTTTCTAAGTTGCCTTAATTTCCTCTTCTGATTCAATTAATTCTGGACAAAATACTGCAGTTTTATTCTCCAGGCATGCACCTTCCCACAACTAGAAACAGTTTGGTCTCAATTAATGTAAAATCGCAACCCACTCTGACTGGAATATCAAGATATTGGAGGGGAAGGCTTTCTAAACTTAAATAATCTAGATAATTGCTTTAACTCTCCACTTTGCTGGGGAATCTAGTCGTAATTAACCAATTAAATCACATCAGCAGTTCACTTTTTCCCTAAGCATAGAATTTGGAAGGATAAAAGAGAAAGAGGGAGAGAGACTAGAGAATCTATCTAAACATAAATGTCATTCCATTATAGAACCTTATTAAATACATTTAAATGTTTTAATTTCTAGCACTCTGTTGTTCATAATGAACTCAGCAGGGATTGAAAATGAATTTTTATTCTGAGATTTTTGTCCTTTTGAATTGCAAAGAGCATTCCTCTTGAATTTCCACTAGATATAATGAAATATATTTTAATATCACATCAAGCTAGACCCCTGAGGAGACAACTTGTCAAAAATTCATGGTATCTTTAAATCACTTTAATAACTACATTTTACTCAGTGCAAAGTAACATGGAAGAAACTGTTTGTTTAACTTTATTGATGCCCTATTATTTTCCATACAGTTGTGTTACACACTATCCAAGCAAGATTGAGTAGTTCAATTAGGCTGGGGTTCAGGATGAATGTAGATATATAGTAAGAGATGGATATGAAAAGAAAGGTTCACAACAGAATATAAAGGCACGTAAAGACCATGTATAAAGTTTTAACATTCAGGGACTAATATGGTACCTAATAACAAAATAACTAAAATTAATTTAACTTAAGTGTCACATTATGTGTTTTGCATTTATATACATTATTCCAATTAATCTTCCCAACAGATCTTTCAGGCAGGTACTAGTATTATAAACATCATCTCATAGATATGGAGACTGAGGCTTAGAGGGTTTAAGGTCACACAACAGGTAGTAAGTCATATTCATAGCGTCATACATCAGTATGTACTTTATTTATTTATTTAAATATAAATGTATGCATATTTAAATGGAAGGGTAATACATTCAAAGATTAATACAGTAAATTCATTCATTCATTCAATAAACATTAGTTGAATACTTGTCCCATGACAGGCACTGGGCTCAGTACAGGGGATACAACAGGAATATATGGACTTTCCAACAGGAGTCTAGGATACATTTCAGTGATTTAGGGATCTGACATGGTGGCTCAGGGTGCTGCAGGAGCACACAGGAGTGGTATCTGACCCAAACTTGGTGAGAGGTGGGAGGGACAACTCATTCCTTTAGGAAATGAAGGCTAATATGAGATCCAGCGAAAGTTATCCAGCGAAAGAAAGAAATGTATGCCTGCGGGTGTGACAATGAAAAAGTTCTTGGTGATTTTATTTATTTATTTATTTATTTACACAGCAGGTTCTTATTAGTCATCAGTTTTATACACATCAGTGTATACATGTCAATCCCAATCTCCCAATTCATCATACCACCACCCACACGCCACTGCTGCTTTCCCCCCTTGGTGGCTATACGTTTGTTCTCTACGTCTTGTCTCAATTTCTGCCCTGCAAACCGGTTCATCTGTACCATTTTTCTAGGTTCCACATAGATGCGTTAATATACGATATTTGTTTTTCTCTTTCTGACTTACTTCACACTGTATGACAGTCTCTAGATCCTTCCAAGTCTCAACAGATGACCCAATTTCATTCCTTTTTATGGCTGGGTAATATTCCATTGTATATATGTACCACAACTTCTTTATCCATTCATCTGTCAATGGGCATTTAGGTTGCTTCCATGACCTGGCTATTGTAAATAGTTCTGCAATGAACATTGGGGTGCATGTGTCTTTTTG
>NC_041230.1:30392789-30394210 GCF_002837175.3 Physeter macrocephalus
AATCCATTTTGAGTTTATTTTTCTGTATGGTGTTAGGGAGTGTTCTAATTTCATTCTTTTACATGTAGCTGTCCAGTTTTCCCAGCACCACTTATTGAAGAGACTGTCTTTTCTCCATTGTATATCCTTGCCTCCTTTGTCATAGATTAGTTGACCATAGGTGTATAGGTTTACCTCTGGGCTTTTTATCTTGTTCCATAGATCTGTGTTTCTGTTTTTGTGCCACTACCATATTGTCTTGATTACTGTAGCTTTGTAGTATAGTCTGAAGTCAGGGAGTCTGATTCGTTCTGCTCTGTTTTTTTCCCTCAAGACTACTTTGGCTATTCAGGGTCTTTTGTGTCTCCATACAAATTTTAAGATTTTTTGTTCTAGTTCCATAAAAAATGCCATTGGTAATTTGATAGGGATTGCATTGAATCCGTAGGTTGCTTTGGGTAGTAGAGTCATTTTCACAATATTGATTCTTCCAATCCAAGAATATGGTATATCTCTCCTTCTGTTGGTATCATCTTTAATTTCTTTCATCAGTGTCTTATATTTTTCTGCATACAGGTATTTTGTCTCTCTAGGTAGGTTTATTCCTAGGTATTTTATTCTTTCTGTTGCAGTGATAAATGGGGGTGTTTCTTTAATTTCACTTTCAGATTTTTCATCATTAGTGTATAGGAATGCAAGAGATTTCTGTTCATTAATTTTGTATCCTGCACCTTTACTAAATTCATTGATTAGCTCTAGTAGTTTTCTGGTGGCCTTTTTAGGATACTCTATGTATAGTGTCATGTCATCTGCAAAGAGTGACAGTTTTACTTCTTCTTTTCCAATTTGTATTCCTTTTATTTCTTTTTCTTCTCTAATGCCATGGCTAGGAGTTCCAAAACTATGTTGAATAATAGTGGTGAGAGAGAGTGGACATCCTGGTCTTGTTCCTGATCTTAGAGGAAATGCTTTCAGTTTTTCACCATTGAGAATGATGTTTGCTGTGGGTTTGTTGTATATGGCCTTTATTATGTTGAGGAAGGTTCCCTCTATGCCCACTCTCTGGAGAGTTTTTATCATAAATGGTTGTTGATGTTTGCTGTGGGTTTGTCATATATGGCCTTTATTGTGTTGAGGTAGGTTCCCTCTATGCCCACTTTCTGGAGAGTTTTTATCATAAATGGTTGTTGAACTTTGTCAAAAGCTTTTTCTGCATCTGTTGAGATAATTATATGGTTTTTCTTCTTCAGTTTGTTAATATGCTGTATTACATTGATTGATTTGCGTATATTGAAGAATCCTTGCATCCCTGGGTTAAATCCCACTTGATCATGGTGTATGATCCTTTTAATGTGTTGTTGGATTCTGTTTGCTAGTCTTTTGTTGAGGATTTTTGCATCTATATTCATCAGTGATATTGGTCTGTAATTTTCTTTTTTTGT
>NC_041230.1:30394323-30404863 GCF_002837175.3 Physeter macrocephalus
AATTTGTCCATTTCTTCCAGGTTGTCCATTTTATTGGCATAGAGTTGCTTGTAGTAGTCTCTTAGGATGCTTTGTATTTCTGCGGTGTCAATTTATTTATATGTTATTGTCTTATTGAAATTGTATATTTTTTCTTGAGTCAGTTTTGGTAATTTGAAGCTTTCTAGGAATTTGTTTATTTTGTCTGAGTTGTCAAAGTTGTTGATAATATTTCCTTATAACCTTTTAATTTCTATAGACTCATTAATTATATTCTTTCATTCATTCCTAATTTGGTAACTTGAGTCTTCTCCCTTATTTTCTTGGTCAGTTTGTGTAAGTCAAGTGATCTTTTAAAAAATAGTTTTTGGTTTCATTCATTTTCTCTATTGTTTTTATGAATTTTATTTTATTGATTTCTACTGTGATCTATTATTTTCTTTCTTCTACTTGCTTTGGATTTAAATTGCTTTTGTTTTTATAGTTTCTTAAAAGATCTGTTAACTTTATTCTCTTCTTACATATGTATTTAGATCTATAAATTTTGCTCTGTGATGAATCATTTTCTTTTAATGCTTTCAAGATTTTCTCTGTGTGATTATGATATGTCTAGATAAGGATCTTTTTATGTTTATCTTTTTTGGGACTCCCTGAACTTCTTGGATCTGTAGGTTAATGTTATTGAGTTTTCAACTCCAGAATTGCCATTTTTAACTGATTTTAACTCTTCTTTTTGAGATTCTTTATTTACTGAGTTATTGTCATACTTTCCTTTAATTGTTTAAACATGGTTTCATGTAGTTTGAACATATTTAACAACTTCTTTGACATCTTTGCTAAATCCAATATCTGAGAACACTTACTGACAATTTCTATTGACTGCTTTGTTTTTTTTTATGAGTCACACTTATTTCTTTGCATGTTTCATAATCTTTTGCTGAATACTGAACATTTTAGATAATATATTGTAACAACTCTGGCTTCTTCTTTCCCTTTTTTTTTTTTTTTTTTTTTTTTTTGTGGTATGCGGGCCTTCCTCTGTTGTGGCCTCTCCCGTTGCGGAGCACAGGCTCCGGACGCGCAGGCTCAGCGGCCATGGCTCACGGGCCCAGCCGCTGCGCGGCATGTGGGATCCTCCCAGACCGGGGCGCGAACCCGGTTCCCCTGCATCGGCAGGCGGATGTGCAACCACTGCGCCACCAGGGAGGCCCTTCTTCTTTCCCTTTGAGAATTGTTGCTCTTTGCTTATTAGTAACTTGCCTAAATGAAATCTGTGAAGTCTTTCCTGTAATGTGTGGCCACTGATGCCTCTGCTTAGTTTTTTATTTTTCTTGCTTTTACTTTTGTTGGATTCCTAGCGGGTGCCCCTATGTCTGCATAGCTTGGTGAGCCATCAAAAATTGGCCAGGGCTTGTGCTCAAATATTTGAACTAGCAAAGCTTTTATTCTCTGCCAGTGGATTTGTGGGTGGGCTCAGGAGTGCATTCAAACATTAGGCCATATTTAAGTCTGGTCTGCCTTATACTTTCTGCTGGGCTTTATTGCATCTCCTTTGTTTGTGTAGCCAGATTCCATTTGCCAGGGATGTGTGTAGGTTAGACCCTCTCCAATCTCTGCTATATGTGTACACGTCAACCTGGGCTATGTGACAAGCTTCTCAAGCCCCTGATGGCTGCCTCCCCTTTTAATTCCCTCCCTCCCTTCCTTCCTTTCTCTTTCTTTCTTTCTTTCTTCCTTCCTTTCTTTCTTCCTTCCTTCCTTCCTTTCTTCCTTCCTTCTTTCCTTCCTTCCTTTCTTTCTTTCTTTCTTTCTTCCTTCCTTCCTTTCTTCCTTTCTTTCTTTCTTCCTTTCCTTTCCTTTCCTTTTCTTTTCTTTCTCCTCCCTCCCTCCCTGCCTTCTTTCCTTTTTCTTTCTTTTATGAAATAAAGCTTCCAAATCAAGGTCTTCTTCTCTTCCAAGATAAGTGTTGAATAAGCATTTATGAATTTTATGATATAGGTGGATATTCTGTGATTAGCACCTGGCTTCCATGGGCAAGATCAGGGTGTTGTCTTGTTTGGATCACTTGCTGGTTTTGTGATCTTGGCTAAGTCACTCAACATTTGAGAAAATGAGAGTAAATTTTATGGTGAGAAAGAGAAAAATTGAAGATAAATGTGAGCATGGCTGCCTTACATATATTTATCTAGGATTCTTACAGTGGTTCCTGTGTACCGTTGGGTTCATGTTAGAGCCAGAACTTAAACCCTGGTCTTTCATATCAGTCCAGTTGTCCTCTCATTACATTAGTCTTCATTATAAATATGGACCCTTTGTACAGTAAAATTTTCACAGCTGATATAATTTAGGGAGTTTAACCTAATGTTTGCATGGCTTCCCTCAGGGAGGAAGGAAGGGGTAAAGGTGTGGGTTGTTGGTCTCTTTAACTCAAAAATCAACCAGATACATGTCTTCACTTTACATGTTTTATGTATTAAATTTACCCTTAAAATCATGTTTAATCAAATGTTGACACAACTAATCTGGACACCACTCTCTTTGATCCAACCTGGCTTTGCAGGGCCTCTGGTAGCCCAGGGGCACTACATAGTTCCTTGGAGAGATTGGTAGTCAGCTGCTTTCTGTCCATGATTTGGCATAAAACATAATATGACTAAAGTCCTAAGCCAGGGAATGGTGGACACCATTGTTTCCAAAGGACAACCGGGAAACAAGCAGATTGATGATTGCCTGACCTGGTACCACCTTTCTCATTGGCCTTGACTTCAACTCATCCTTCTGCTCAGTGTAGTCAGAAAATCTCAAGTGAGTATATTTCAGTGTAAGCACATTTTGCCTGGGAAGCCTAAATGGTACCCAGGAATAAATGCCTACCATGACAACTCCCCACGAACTGGGCATTTCTTCTTTTTAGTGATGTCCGGCCATGTCATTTTATTGTACTGTTTTTACAATAGTTTTTATTGCTCTGCTTTTGGTTTGAAAACTGGTCTGCCTATCCAAAGGGGAGAAAAATTTTTCCTTGTAATTCATTCAACAAGCATCTTTGTTCCATTAGCTGAGCACTTACCCACCAGGGGAGGAGAACTAAGAATACAGTGGAAGTATAATGTAGGGCTGCAAATACGTATCCATAGATGCTTCAGCAGCATAGACCTAGGAACTGCAGGCTTTCCTCTAGCATGCATTTATTCTTCATATACTGTTTAAATTTCACACCTTTTCTGTTTCTTCTTTGTACCAGGCAAGGAGGATAGCAATATATTTATCCAGCCCATCTCAGTTCAAATAAAGAATTCAGAGTCATCTGGGAAATATATATATAAACTAGTAATTTACTTGAAATCTCTTATTCTCCTCCCACTAAAATGCCTTTTCCAAATATCCATTCAATTTATTCCTCAATTTCCATGGCTCCCTCTCCTGTTTGATCCTAAGGCCGCTGGTACTGAGAGAACACTAAAATCAAGCAAATAACAGTCACCCAACCTTTTTCTCCATCACTTAGCTAGTTAAATGGCTGTATATTTCCATCTCTCTCATCCTAGGATGTAATTTAATAAACATTTTAAGCTGGCAGTTTCATAGGACAAAAGCCTGAATCAGGTTTGGCTTTGTAGGAGGGGAAAAACAATCGAATGCACAAGAATAACATTTACAAATTTTCAGAAACAAGGCTTGTCAGCTTGATGAAGTTGCTAATACGAGCCATTTTGGATTGAATGGTTTTTATCTGTTTATGATAACTTGGATTTGTCTCCTGTTAAAATGTCACATGGATAAAGGAATAAATTCTAACAGCTGTGACAGGATTATCATTGCTAATAGACTCCGATATGGTGGATTCAAGTGTCAGAGACATCTACTTCACTGTCTTTCATTCGGAATAATCCAGATGTCCTCTTCCACACTCAGGAAGACTAACCATGAGACACAGATAAAAGCCCATGATTCTGACATCTTATCTCCTAAGTTTGTTGTTAGATGAGATAGTGGTACCAAAAGTCTAATATTTTCCTGAGGAAGTTAGTGGAGGGACTCAGGATGAGACTACTATTCTTCTCTCAATGCAGCTATTTCACAAATTGGGTGGAATTAATGACAAACCTCAGCAGGAATATACCAACGATTGTGATTTTTTTTTTGTATTACAAACTTTGATATCTCTTCTTTTTTTTTTTTTTTTTTTTTTTTTTGCTGTACGCGGGCCTCTCACTGTGTGCGGAGCACAGGCTCCGGACGCGCAGGCTCAGCGGCCATGGCTCACGGGCCCAGCCGCTCCGCGGCATGTGGGATCTTCCCAGACCGGGGCACGAACCCATGTCCCCTGCATCGGCAGGCGGATTCTCAACCACTGCGCCAACCAGGGAAGCCCTATATCTCTCTTTTTTTAATCTTTTTAAAATTGAAGTATAGTTAATTTACAATGTTGCATTAGTTTCACGTATACAGTGAAGTGATTCATATTTTTTTCAGATTTTCCATTTTAGGTTATTACAAGATATTGAATATAATTCCCTGTGCTATACAGTAGATCCTTGTTGTTTATTTACTTTGTATATAATCGTGTGTAACAATTGTGATATTTTAAAATGTAACATAGACAAATAGAAAAACGGTGAGTGTTGGGTAGTCCACAGAAGTCAGCATGTGGGGAATAAATGAGAAAAATAACCCAAGGCGTCCTGTGAAATTAATAGGAGACAACATTTAGCTGGGAACCTAGTTATTGCTGATAAATGTTACAGGGAATTGTATCCAACCCAACCTTATAAACTTCATTCATTTATTCATCTGTCCATTCATTTGTTCATTTAATAAATATATGCTAGGCACTGGAATTAACACTGGCCGTAAAAAGATAAATAAGCCATGGGCCCTACCTTCAAGTAGACCACGTTTTAGTGTACAGTATTTGTGCAGCTAACACATTATGGGAAGTGCCATAGTGGAGATGGGTTTAAGAAACACCAGTGGTCAAAAAAGGAAGACATGAACAGTGTGTGGGAAGCTCTGAGAATAAATCATGAGTGACATTTTGAAAAATGAGCAGGAATTTACTAAGTGGATGAAGCAGAGATAGGTGGTCTTCCAGGCAGATGAAATAGCCTAAGAAAAGCCTTAGAGGCTTGTGAATTCCACAAAAACATCAGGGATGAAATCTGATTGGTCTAGATCGGTTCATGTGACCTTCCCTGAGCCAATCACCGTCTCTTCTTGACTGTTTTCTCTAAGACCAGCCTACCTACCAACACGTAAGGTAAAATTACAGTGATGGCTTTAGTATTTCTTCATAGAGCTGCAGCTGTGAAGATGAAATAGGCTAATCTATAGAAGGCAGTTGTACAGTGACTGGCAAAACTGACAAGTTTGTTTTTATTGTTATTAGTTATTACTAATATTTTAATTAAAAAGCCAAACGTGGGCATCTAGCAGCACTGCAGACCCTCACTGGGTTTCTTTTATGGAATTTAATAGGAACGTAGTAAAAGGAAATCCGCTGTTGCACACTGGGCAGCACAGCCTTCAGGAAACCTTTCCAGGATTTGCTTTCCCTAGTCCTGATTGGGTTGGCTCCTTTGTACTCTGTAGATAGCTCCATCTGATCCTGTCCCATTGTAATAGAAAAATCTGTCCCATTAAACTGTGAGTTCCTCAAAGGAAGAAGTGTATCTTATTCATCATTTTATCTCAAACACTTGGGATAATGTAGGTACTAAGTATGCCTGTTCAAATAACTTATGAATAGGCAGATCAGAGAGAACACTTTATGATGGAGATGGTATTTGAGCTAGGTCCCAGAGGATGGGGAGGACTTTTTTTTTTTGCAGTACGCGGGCCTCTCACCGCTGTGGCCTCTCGCGTTGCGGAGCACAGGCTCCGGACGCGCAGGCCCAACGGCCATGGCTCACGGGCCCAGCCGCTCCGCGGCACGTGGGATCTTCCCGGACCGGGGCACGAACCCGTGTCCCCTGCATCGGCAGGCGGACTCTCAACCACTGCGCCACCAGGGAAGCCCGGGGAGGACTTTTGAAATGCAGAAATGGGAGAAATCACATGAAGGAGAAGGAGCTGCTCAAAATACGTTTGGAGGTGGAGAAGGGTCCAGCTTCCTTGAAAATGTCAGTTAATTAGATGCAACTGAAGTAAACAGTGAGTGAAGCGGGTGTAGGGGTGAAAAGGTAGACTTTAGGGCAGGTTGAAAAGGACCTTGAATGCTGTGCTAATGAGATTAGATTTTGTGATCTGTGAAATAGAATGACTGAGACGTTTTCATCTGGGGACTGATATGGCCAGGATGCTTCATACACACACACACACACACACACACACACACACACACACACACAATGCAGGCATTTATTTAGACTTTACTTAGAAAATAAAAAATGAGTTACATAGGTTAAAAAGCAAAATTCTCTGCTCTTAAAGAGCTTATGATTTAGTATAAGATGGATTTACCATGAGCCTAATGAAGAGTAACTTTCAGGTTATTTACATGGGCCTCTTCTAAATAAATAGTAACATTGGTATCAAATTTTGTTTTTAAAAAACAGGTTCTTACCTTTATTTTAGTGGAACAGGAGCTCTAAAAACACCACTAGGATTGAGAAATAGAAAGAGACAAATCATCCTGATGAGAATGTAGTAATTATGAATAAAGGGATGGACTTCCGAATTCTAGAATTTATAGGATTTTGAGTCCTAGGTTCTAGTCTTTCTCAAGGACAATTCTACTCTTCCCTCTGCGTTTTGGTTATATGAGCAAATAAATGTTCCTTTTGCTTCAGCACGTTTGAGCTAACTATCCTGTCACTAGCAATTGAAAGTACCTGGTAGTATTATTTAAATTATCATTTTACAGCTGTGAAAATTGAGGCACATAGAGCTTAAGGAACTTGCCCAAAGTCATAGAACTAGTAAAAAATTGGACCAACATTGAAATTGAGATCTGTCTAATTTCAGAGTGCAAATCTTTATAAGGGGTGCAAATACACTCTCAGTATTTCCATTCTAAAGGAAAATCACTGACGTAATGACTATGCCTTAATCATGCTTTTATCTCACACAACCACTAATACATTCCGTAATACATACATGTTTAATGCATTTGCAATTCTTGAAGTGTAAAGCTATAAAAATTCCAGATGTACTGTCTTTTCGTGGCTAAGAAATAAATAACAATACTCCCATCACTCATGTTGTAAATATTTCTTCGTATTTATTCTTAAACCAAAATGTTGTTTATGTCTAGATGTATGTTATAATTGGTTGGTGTGGAGAAAAGCATTTTGTTGTCAACTCTTACTGTACTTTTCTGCCTTTTTGTCCCTCCACCATTTTTCTCTTTTATCAGCAAAATCTTTTTATAGACCTGCCTAGAGCTGTAAAATATACATAATACCTTTAATAGTGACAGAGGTATCTTTGCCACATCCTCTGGAGTGAAATATGCTTCAGAAATTTACATTTAACAGGGAAACATAATATTGTTGAAGAACACAGAATTATAAATTCATGGACATTTGGGTACTGGGGATACTTTATAACTCACACATCCATACTTCTAACTGTAGCTTTTATGGCTATGTAGTTCAAATTACCCAAGATGGATAAAGCCAGCACTTTAATTATTAACTATATTTGAGGGGTTTTTAATAACTGCTCCATGAAAGCTCTTTATAACTTGAAACTCACATAGGAAGTTGCAGGCCAAATGTGCTTTCTCCTTTAGGGTATGAATTTGTCACCTCTTGATGTAAATTCTCCCAAGTTTGATTGGTCTTAGAAGTATTCATTTTGCACAACATTCAAAAAGTCTCCTGCTTTAAAAACGAAAAATTGCAAGTGATTACTTTACAGCCCATTTAATTGCATTTGGAGATTTTCTGCCTCTTAAAGTCTCCTGGATAACCATGTTAATGCTCTCCCCAAACACACTTTTGAACAGTTTTATTATGGGTAGCACCTAACCTTTCAGCTTAATTGCATGTGGTCCAAATTAATTGTTCTGTTCTATTGTGCCTTGAATAATAGGTATTTGAAATGAGACTAATTATGCAGATACCTGATGGAGAAGAGAATCTTAGGGTGAGCTCTTTTGGGTGCCTGGAATTTAGAATGTAAGGTATAAAATGACACTTAATTAACTAATAAACCAACTGACAAGACTGACTCCATAGGAGACTTCTAGTCAACACAATTCAGAAAATTAGGAGAGTCTTCCTTAACTGAAATATAATAAGATGAAGCTTACACACCAAACTAAATATTGCCATAAATTAACATGCTGGTGGGAGAGGCGCTTAGTATAGATTTTTTTCGAAAAACATAAAAAAACTTCTGCTTAACTATTTCTATTGCTTGTTTAATACATACTTCATTTATCTCTTGATGCCTTTTTGGAATATTTTCATGGGTGTCATTGTGGTATTGAATAACAAGCACGAAAGTGTATGTTCTAAACCTAAATTTGACGCCAATTTGCCGTGTAATTAACTGATTTAAGAACCTCAGTAACTGTGTAAGTAAATCAAGCTCTTCAGATTGTTTATTTTTCTCCTCATCTGAAATTGCTTGTTAGATTCTCTCTCTTTACTTGTTTGTTAGAAGTATCTGATATGGAAACAAGAGTAGAAAAGATGGTACCTAAAATGCAGTGCCGTGAAGTTGCGGGATATGGGGAGAAGGAGGAGCTGCTGCCCATCACACATCCCACTTTGGTTGGTGTTATCCTGATCAAGATGGCCAGAAAAGTTAGTTTGACTGAACTTTAGACAGTCTTCTTCCTAACTCTAGGCCCCGACCTCCCCTTTTCTTAGAGCATTTACTTTGGAAAACTTGTAAGTTCCTTCTCCGCCTCTTTGAGCTACATGTAAATCTTTTTAAAAGCCTCTTGCCAGTTTTACAACCCGAGAATGTCTTTCTCAAGGACCAGCGAACCATCTCTTTGAAATGTAAGCATCAAGGGATATAACATCCCTATCTTCCAGGTTCTGTAGCGTGGGAGCCTAACTTCAGTGGGATGCCTTACTCCAAGTTGTAAAACTACTCCCTGTCACAAAGATGAGAATATCTACTTTTCTTTTGGGTAAAGCCAGTTAAACGCAGATGGCCCAGGTTCTCCCTCTCACCTAGCAATGAAAAATCCTCCCACTCTGTTTCAGTGGAGTTGAGCTCCAGTTGAGCTTTGGTTTCTCTCTCTTATTATAACAGCCTTAAAGTCTTCCTTGCCTGTTCAACTGTGGTGCAATTTTTGCCTACTGTCAACACGATGCTCTGTGACATACAATCATTTCCAGTCACTTCAGCCCTTTTATAGTTGGCCAGTAGCTGTGTTGAACATACATATAACTTAGTGTGCAAAGGTGCTATTGAACTGAAACATTTGGTTGTGTTTTTACCGTGTGGAGCACACATACTTGTTATGCCACATGTCCTAGTTAGTTTGCTAACTACAGTCTTGATACTAATAGCCAAAGTCTTTATGTAAAGGGATTAACATTTGTGAAGCTCCAAAGATGTACCACGTGAACTGATTTGTGATCCACACACTGCATGGAATTGAATCCTGTCAATATCCCTGTAAAGTGACTCACATTATGTCTTGATAAATTTGAAAACTGGCAGGTTGCTTACTTGCCCAAACCCAAGGACTTGAAGGTGTTAAAGACTAAGGTAGGTTGAGTTCAAGCTTGGGAGTAGAACCTACTATCCTGGATTTGAATCCTGTCTCTCTCACTCAGTACTATCTAATCAGCTAACTTACTAGTTAGCTCCCATTTTATATATGAAAAAACTAAGGTTTGCCGTTTTAAGTTACTGACCCAAAGAGGCACACTACTGATAATTATCTTGTATGGATTTTGTGAGCATGGAGTGAGACAATGTGTATAAACTGCTTAGGGAGAAGTTCCAAATTTGATAAGAACCCAATAAATGTTAAATATTATGATTTGTGGTACACTTTGCCTCCTGTTTTTCTGGGAGTAAAGACAACACTGGTATAGCACACTGATAATCACTTAGGATCCATGAGTGTCAGTTTGATTTGTAGATTTTTTTGGAAAGATTGTGGATTAAAACCATCCTTTATGCAGGAATACCCCATGACAAGGAGCAAATATTTGCACTGAGTGGGTAAAAAACTTTTGTAAGAGCCAATGATGATGAAAGTGTGTCTTGAGAGAATCAAGAAGGCTTCTAGAAACAAAGAAAATCAGTGTTTGTTGAATTGGAAGTTTCCAGTTTGGTTTTCAACCCAGTTCTATTGAGCTAAAGTCTAGGGCTATGCCACTTACCACAAGATTTTAAATACTTTTCAATGCATTAACAGTATTGTTTTTCACTTTTGGAGGGGGACCAGCAATATTCAATAACATTTATTTTAATATATAGTAAATAAAAATGACTCCCATGTTAATTTAATTCATTTCGATATTTAAATAACTTTTTTTTTTTTTTTTTTTTTTTGCGGTACGCGGGCCTCTCACTGCCGTGGCCTCTCCCGTTGCGGAGCACAGGCTCCGGAAGCGCAGGCTCAGCGGCCATGGCTCACGGG
>NC_041230.1:30404896-30437002 GCF_002837175.3 Physeter macrocephalus
CGTCATGTGGGATCTTCCCGGACCGGGGCACGAACCCGTGTCCCCTGCATTGGCAGGCGGACTCTCAACCACTGCGCCACCAGGGAAGCCCTAAATAACTTTTAATGATTAACTTTTTGGATATATTTTGGGAATAACAGCCTAAAATTAGCTTAATTTCAACAATTACCTAATGACAACATGGTGATTTAAAAGGCATTCAGAGAATCTAGAATATTTCAGTGTATGACATATAAATTTTTCCCTGTATAACACTTTCTTATGAGTTAGTTAATTCCTTTCACATAATAAACAAATTATGTATGTGTTATGGCATCTTAAGAAATGGACTCAATTCATTTAATTGTTCATAATTACCTCAGTTTTCTTTGGTTTTGCAACTATGTAGTTTCTTCTTGTTAGGGGAAAGAATAAAATATTAGAAAAGAAAAACTGGGAATTTTAAGTATCAATTGAGCCTATCTGAGAATTTTGCTATGATAGTTTTATATACTTTTACAGTTGATTAAGTTTGCTTAGTAATTGCCTGTTGTAAGATAATCATGCAACACCTAAGAGAACAAAAGAATGGGAATTGCTCCTTTCTTCCAGCACAAAATACCTTTTGTAATTCATAACGACAGAAAAGTCCATCATTAACTCTCATTGTATTGGAAAACAATAATGTCATGAGAGATTGAACGTGGAGATTGAAAATTTTGGCTTTTGGAGAGTTACTAAAATGTACATTTTAAAACTTTAACTCTGGTGTTGAAATTGTGTGAATAGTCTGCCTAGAAAATTTGATTGAGCTGAAGTGCTATGAAATGCATGCATTTATGCAAAGGTCAGTTATGATATAGGTAATCTATTTTAGGGTAAACTTCCTTGCCCCTTTGGAAATGATTCCTTTTTTAGCTAAACGAGAATCTCAAGGAATACAAAAATTAAAGAAAAAAGTCAAGCACTACAGTCTCTACATTTTTTCTTCTAAGTCTCCCCAGTAGAGGCCATCATCTGCATTTATTCAGCAAAGGCAAGCAGCTTACTGAGCCTACCTACAGTGCATTTAGCAATCTCAGAGGGGTGTGTCCTTCTGAAAAGAAAGATCAGGAAGGAATATAAAGCTGAAATACAGTGATGAGGGGGATGTTGATATAGCATTAATTAAAAAAAATAAAAGCAGGCTGGAAAACAGTATAATTCCAATTTTATTTTAAAAGATGTTTACATACCTATATATGCATTGCATTAAAAAAAACACTGAGAAGAAATGCATCATATTTAATGATCTTTATCTCGTCATAGGAAGGCTGGTGATTTGTACTTTGTATTTCTTGCATTTTTTTCTATATTTTACTTATGATAATATATATCTTTATCTTTAAAAAAAGCAACGGTGTTATACATTTTAAAAGAAAGAGTAATAGAAACCTGATCTCTTTGAAAAAAAGGCTCTAGCCACCATTTCAAGGACCATGAATAAACAGATTACCTGGAAAAGACATGTTTATTTCTATTTTTGATTTTAATACTTATTAGCTCCTCTTATATGTCGAGCAAATAGTATACAAGATGAACATTGACCCTATAGATTTCATTCATGTAGAAGATCTATATATTAACACATACAAATATGTCGATTCTCATTAGTCACAATTCCATATTTGTGAATTCATTTACTCATTAAAATATATTTGTAACCCCCAAATCAACACTCGAGGTGCTTTATCCGTCATTTGTGGACATACACATGCTCTAAGTAGCAGCAGAACCTTGAGTCACCCAGTGTACACATTCCCAGCTGAGGCTGAACAAGGCAACAACTCTGCCTTCTTGTTTCAGCTTTCCTACTGTAAACAAGTCCTTTCTGTGGTCTGTTTAGTGCCACATTTTCCACATTTTTGTGCCTTTTGTTGGTGATTTCACCGTGTAAGATTGCCCCAAGGTTAGTGCTGAAGTGCTGTCTAGTGTTCCCAAAGGCAAGAAGTTTGGGATCTGCCTTTCAGAGAAAATACATGTGTTAGATATACTTTATTCAGGCTTGAGTTATAGAGCTGTTGGCTGTGTGTTCAATGTTAATCAATCAACAACGTATATTAAATAAGGTATCTTTAAACAGAAATGCACGTCCAACAAGTTATGTATTAATCAGTTGATGAAAACGTTGTGACAAGAGGCTCGCAGGAACCTAACCTTGTGTTTACCCCAAAAGCAGTGGTCTAGTATTTGCTAATTCAATGTTGATGGAAACTTTATAAAACTTTATAAAAAACAGCAAATAGCAAGAATAAACTGTATAAATATGTATAAAACTATATATATATGTATATACAATTTTTGTCCAGTTTTTGCATTAACAGAGTTCATGTACCTAGTTTATGAATATACACAGGCACATATACAACATTGCATGTGTTGCCATGTGGTCATTTCTTCTGCCTCCTCCATCTCCCTCTCCAGTTTCCTGGTTCATATACAATACAGTGACTTATATGTGGTTCCTCAATAACTGAATATTGAAATATGAATACGTAGCAAAGTCTTTGTCCTGACTTTTTTCATCTGCAGAAACTACAGAAGACTGTCCTATCCAAAAATTTGAACCCACTTAAGAAACAACAAAACTAATGATGACAATAACCATACTAATTTTGAAGCTTCTAACATTTTTTGTGTATTGTAACTAGGGAGTGACCATCAAGTGATAGATGACTCCAGTGAAAATTCCTGAGGGGCCTCAGGGTATAATCGGAAAGCTAATATTTAAAAAAAGGAAATCAGCCCTCTACATAGTAATGTAAAATACTATCTCAACTGATAACCAGGAAGGTAGTACAGATTATGTTGTGGCAGGACCATATTTCTACTTCTGAATATGAAGTTTTTGACTCTTTTTTCAGAGGCCTAGTGCTTGTTCTTAATAAACGTGTCTGGGCCTTGAGTATGTGTGTGTGTTTCATCCAATTGATATATATCCAAAGGATGGCTATGAAGAAAAGAGAGGAAGTGTCTCTGCAGCCACACATAAGGACAGATGTCTGTGTGCAGTATTCTGTTCGGAACCTGAAGTACTTAAACAAGTTTTGAAAGATAAAGGTGAATATTCCAGGCAGAAGAATGAGAAGTGCAAAACCACGGATAAATGAGAGAGAGAGGGAAGTTCTTGGAATTGCAAACCTTCCACCCGGTGCATCTGTCATATTGATTCTGAGTCCATGGAGAAGCTGTGAAAGAAAAAATTGGAGAATTTGCAGCCTGACAAAGAAGGTTCATCCTGATGTTTCTGCCACAAGGCTTGTTCTTTATTCAGAAAGCTTTGTGGAGGCTCTGCAGAGCCCTAACCAAGCAAACTTGGTAAGATTTCTATTTCAGAAAGACCTCTCTGTAGTCATGTGGAGGAAGTTGAGACAAAGAGACCACTTAAGAGTCTATTTCAGGGTCAGGCAGGAGCTAATAGAGGCTCTAATTATCCCAGTGCCTGTAGACTTTGAACTCCCTTGTGTGGCCACACTACCTCTCTCAAGGCAGGGGGCTCTTCTCTCTGTCCCTGTGGGTCCCTGCCCATCCCATTCCTCCCAGTTCCTGAGTTTCCTGCAAGCCAAGAAGTCCACTGGGGGCTAAGCAGAAATATCCAAAGTTTGTATTTGATGAATTCAGGGCCAAATTATTATTGGATCTTTCTGTAGATAAAGCATCAAATGCCAGTGGAATATAAAAATATTATGCCCTTTATTAATTTAGTCAACAGATATTTTTTAAGTGCCGGTATGTACCAAATAGCAGATTAGGCAGCTAATGAATGAGCAGTGACACAATGTAGAGAAATCTCACTCTTGAGTTTTTATTCTAGTAGGGAAATAAGAAAAAACAAATAAAATAATTACATATTGTTATTACAGTATTGTTATGGAGGAAATATACAGGATGGAAGCTTGATTATGAACTAAAGAGGGAAGTTTTTTCTAAACGGGGGTTCAGGGATGTTCTCTCTGAGAAAGTGATATTCAAGCAAGACTTGAAGGATGAGGAAAAAGCAGACATATGAAGAACTAGGAGAAAAGAGTTCCTGAGAAGGGGACATAAAACGCAAAATTGTGTGTGTGTGTGTGTGTGTGTGTGTGTGTGTGTGTGTGTGTGTTCAGGTTAGAATGTACTTGCAATTCTGTTTTTTTTCTTTATAATATAATTTCCACCTTTTAGAATTTTTTCCTCTATCATTATTGCCCTCACAAAAGAGTTAGTATATCCTTTAAAATTCTAATTTGAAAAATATAAAAATAGCCTGAGTTTTAAATTCTGTGATTTATTCACAGTAGAAAATTAGTTTTCTGATTTTATATGTACATGTATTATATATCGGTATTGAAAAATGGTTCTTTGAATTTACAATGATTCTTCACTGTGTGAGGACTTCTCTGGAAATAGTAATAATAGCAATAGATGACATTAATTGAGTCTCTATTAATTCCAGAAACTATTGTACACACTATTAGCTCATTTAATCCTCTCCAGGTTAGTATTATAATTATCTTCATTTTACAACTGAAGCCCAGAGAGGTTATATAACTTGTCAAGGTCACACAGCTATTAAATGTCAGTTCTATGATTAGATTCCAGGCAGTTTCTCTCTGTAACTCACTCTCTTAATCAAACAGCATAAATTTCCTACACTGGTAACACATATGAAATATAGCAGCAATGCCATTCTGCCATTAAACAAAAGAAAACTTTTCCAAAATTTCAGGACAATTAATATAGTGAATGAAATTTCCTCACTTGTATTTTTCCTCTTTTATTTGTTAAAATATTGGTATGTACAATGTCTTGTCTACGTCAGTAAATGCTCAGTAGATATCAATAGCCAGGCACTGTGCTAGACATTTTCCATGACTTAAATTATTAAATCTTACAAATAATTTTTGACATAGTAGCTATTAGTATTGACTGAGCTTGAATTTTGGCTTTGCCACTTCATAACTATGTAACCTTGGGCAAGGAGCTTATTTTATCTGTGTTTCAGTTTCCCCATTTGTAAAATGCAGTCTAATTTCAGAACTTGTGACCTTAACCACATGTGTACCACCTCCCACTAATATAGGATAGTATCTGATTAAATAGGAACAATGTTTTAAATTATTTTAAAGTTTAACGTTTTATAATTTATGATGTTCTGCAGATCATCAGAATTTCCAATAGTTCTATCAACAGAAAGATTAGAGAATCACTGACTAGTATCTTTTTGGAAATGGCTTCCTCTAATCCAGGACTTGGGTCACTGAGAAGCAGTGAACCTTTAACTAAGTTATTCTTACTGTTAAAGCCTTGTAAGTAGTATCCTGAATTTACTGTGCATAAGCTGGACCACACAAAATAACATATTTTCATTTTTCAGCATTTTAAATTGAATGGCAGTTATGTTCATTTGTCGGCAATACCAATCTCAAACCTATAGCAAAACGATCAAAATGTAAAATGCCAAATCCAATTATATAATCCAGAATGCAATTTTATTTCATTTTTTTTAGTTGAGCTATATCTGTGCAATTTAAATAACCAGACCACGGTACTTTACTGGGTGATTTGGCTTACCCAATGGCCAAGTCAATGAAGTGCAAAAAAACTGACTCTATTATGGCTCATGAAACCAAGTCAACCCTGAATATAAATAGACGATTTCTCTTTAGGAGCTAGAGTAAAAAGCAAATATTCTTCATATATGGGGAAACTGATTCAACAAATAAGATTGAATCTAATTTTAAAAATTATTTTACATACAAAAATAAATAACTTTCTGGTTGTTCTGCCCATTATGTATGTTTTACTAATTTATTTGGCCCATCTGAATAAACTAATGAAAGAATGGTAACTAACATTCATTTAACTCCTATTACGCTCCAGGTATCAATACTATGTGAAGTGATTCCAACTGTACCAGTTGTAACAAAACTTAATCTTCATAACCATTTTCTGAATTATGGGTTATTATTCTCTTTTATAGAGAAGGCAACTGAGCCTCAAGAGGACCGTTTAACTTCTATAAGCTGTCACATGCATTAAATCCAGGCGTCAAATTAGATCCCAGCATTCTGCATCGTTTTTAACCCCTTTCCCCCACAAAGAGATTTTTTTTTTCAAGACTTAGCATCACTAATTAGACCAATGAGCAAATTGAGCTGGAATATTTATCTTTAGATTTGATGTCTAGAGAATCTTTTCTGTAGGGAACATCATTAAAAAAAAAAAGTGATTTTTCCGAATAACTGAAGTTGGCTGCCTCATGTATGGTTCCTCAAGTATCTGCAGTTAGCTATCTTCTCATCCCGATCTGCAGACTCTCCGATTTTTCTTGACTACTGATTTTGGTCATTTCTGAGTCATTATTTCCCGCTCAGATCTCTGTAATGAGTTTGTATGTGTACCTCCAGCTGCCCACTGGATATGGAGCTACCTGGATGCACAAAGGACCTCAAGCAAAACATGACAATTACTGAGCACATTAATTGTCCTAGAAAATAGCTCTTCTTCCAGCCGTGCTGGATGCAGTGGATGGTCTGGTTATCTTCCATTTGCACAGTCAACAAACTTGGACTTCATTCTTTTTTTTTTTTAATCATTTTTTAACATCTTTATTGGAGTATAATTGCTTTACAACGGTGTGTTAATTTCTGCTGTATAACAAGGTGAATCAGGTATACTTATACATATATCCCCTTATCCCCTCCCTCTTGCCTCTCCATTCCACCATCCCAATCCCTCCCTTCTAGGTGATCACAAAGCACCAAGCTGATCGCCCTGTGCAATGCGGCTGCTTCCTACTAGCTATCTATTTTACATTTGGTAGTGTATATATGTCCACGCTACTCTCTCACTTCATCCCAGATTACGCTTCCCCCTCCCTGTGTCTTTAAGTCCATTCTCTCTTTTTTTTTTGTTTGGATGACCACAACAAAAGCAACAATGATTGCAATTACCAAACACGAAACACACTCATACTATGTCATAATATTGACATTCAGTCCAGTAATCCTCCACTGTAACAGCTCCTTTATTTTGCAGTGAAAATTGATTTGTATATTTTTTGCCTCTGAGTCCTTGTGGGATTTTTTTTTTTTTTTACTCAAACAGAAAGTCACAAAAATTATAATCATCCTCATCAGTTCACTCAGTCCCATGTAATTAATTTTTTTTCATTTTTGCAAAAGCATCAGAGTACACCCAGAACTGTCTGTAAATGACAAAAGACTTAAAAATGACCACGGTTAAAGATTTGATGAAAGTTCATAATAATGCAATTGACAAGGAAATTTAGTTATTTCTGAGATATACATTTTAAAGTAATAACTAGAATTATGACTTATAACATTATACCAGAACATATAAGATTTTTAGGAATTTCATGTAATGTCTGAAACATTTATATTAACATATTTCCATACAAATAACCCAAAGAAACTTTAGTATTAGTTGTTTGCTTGTTTGTTCCACAGGCTGCAGGATTTTAGTTCTTCTTGCTTCTGCTGTCTGCCCTCTGGTGGATGAGGCTATTGAAGAGGCTTGTGTGAGTTTCCTGATGGGAGGGATTGGTGGTGGGTAGAGCTGGGTGTTGCTCTGGTGGGCAGAGCTCAGTAAAACTTTAATCCGCATGACTGTTGGTGGGTGGAGCTGGGTTCCCTCCCTGTTGGTTGTTTTGCCTGAGGCAACCCAACACTGGAGCCTACCTGGGCTCTTTGGTGGTGCTAATGACAGACTCTGGGAGGGCTCACGCCAAGGAGTACTTCCCAGAACTTCTGCTGCCAGTGTTGTTGTCCCCACGGTGAGCCACAGCTCCCACCCCACCCCCCGCCTCTGCAGGAGACCCTGCAACACTAGCAGGTCTGGTTCAGTCTCCCCTGGGGTCACTGCTCCTTCCCCTGGGTCCCGATGCACACACTACTTTGTGTGTGCCCTCCAAGAGTGGAGTCTCTGTTTCCCCCAGTCCTGTCGAAGTCCTGCAATCAATTCCCATTAGGCTTCAAAGTCTGATTCTCTAGGAATTCCTCCTCCCGTTGCCAGACCCCCAGGTTGGGGAGCCTGACATGGGGCTTAGAACCTTCACTCCAGTGGGTGGACTTCTGTGGTATAAGTGTTCTCCGGTCTGTGAGTCACCCACCCAGTAGTTATGGGTTTTGATTTTACTGTGATTGCGCCCCTCCTACTGTCTCATTGTGGCTTCTCCTTTGTCTTTGGATGTGGGGTATCTTTTTGGTGAGTTCCAGTGTCTTCCTGTCAATGATTGTCCAGCAGCTAGTTGTGATTCTGGTGTTCTCACAAGAGGGAGTGAGAGCACGTCCTTCTACTCCACCATCTTGGACTTCATTCTTAACATCCTACCACAAACATCGTTGAGTTCTGTCCATTCTATTTCCTATATATTTTCAAATACTTTTTTGAATATCCACAGTGACATGATTCTTCTAGACCACCACCAGAAGAATGCCTATATGTCTTTACCAGCCTTCAGATTCATCTTTGTGTCTTTTAAGACTTGCCTTCCACCTCTAGTTTCCTCTAATCCACTCCTTGCATTTCAACAAGGAAATTCTTCAGAAAATGAAATATGGTAATGCCTTGCTGTACTCTAATCTTTGAATGGCCCACCATTCCTTTCAGAATAATGTCCAAACTGTTGAATATGGTTTGCTGGTCTTATAATCTAATGCTTTCTTTCTTTTCTGATCTTATCTCTTGCCTTTCTTGCCTCCACTCTCTGATTCATCCACGATACCATGCTTTATCAAAGATGCATTATACATGGTTGTTCCCTGACTTTTGCATGTGTGTGAAACACTCTTCCCTCCTTTTCCCCTTTCTGGTTAACTCCAACTCATCCTTTCAGTTTGAGTTTAGATCCTCTTTAGATCCTCTTAAGATCTATTTGTGATCACACTGTCTGTTGAGACATGTCCATGTGCTCTTGTGTCACCCTAAATTTCCCCATCAGAACACTTCGGACAGAGCATTGTAATTCATCTTGTTTTATCTCCTAATAGATTGTAAGCTTCTTCAAAGGCAAGGACTCATTGCCTTTCATATAAAAGTTTCTCTCTCTCTCTCTGTCTTATCTCTCTCTCTCTCTACATATCTACTGAATCACAAATGTATATTAAATAATTCCTACTAATGTGCACAACTAATTTACCTTCCTTACTCAACTATTTTCCCTGTGATGACACTCACTCCGCAATAAAAGGAAAGCATGGAATTCTAGAGTTGGGAAAGACTTTCAATTGAAATTTTCTTTATCTGAGTTCTGGGCCAGTTTTATCACTTGTTTTCTACATAAACTTAGACACATCCATTGCTCTCCCTGGGATTTAGGGGCCATCTGTTTAAATCCTTCTAGATTAGGTTCCCTTACTGTTTCTTTCTTTGTCTTCATTTAAAAAAAAATTGAAGTATAGTTGATTTACAGTGTTTCAGGTGTAAAACAAACTGATTCAGTTATCTATATATATATGTATATATATGTGTGTGTGTGTGTGTGTGTGTATATATCTTCATTTAAAAAAAAATTGAAGTATAGTTGATTTACAGTGTTTCAGGTGTAAAACAAACTGATTCAGTTATCTATATATATATGTATATATATATGTGTGTGTGTGTGTGTATATATATATATGTATATATATTCTTTACTGTTTCTGAATACAGGTCCCTTTAGAAATGACCTCAAATTATTCACATGCTTTTAGCTTATGTCAAGGCAAAATAACACAAACAAACCTTATGACTTTGTGTGCCCAGAGTATTCACTCTACCTTCATTTTGTTAACTTTGTTTCTGATAATTTTGTTAATCATTTTTAGTAAAACCTGAAATAAAATCTCATTAAATTTTATTTCAAGCACTGAAGCCTGTTCTAATGTTGTTATGTGTTTGAATGTAACCACTTGGATGCACAAAAAACCTCAAATCATGTCAATTACGGAGCGCACTAACTGTCCTCAGAAAGTAGCAGACAACAGATAAGACATGGCATGGTTATTAATAAGTAGGGTTGACTGAATACATGGTCAAAATGGTTATGCATACTCAGAGAGCTATATTTGAAGGTATTAATACTTTAAAGAATTAGCTTTGTTATGAAAGCATCTGTTTTCTCTTTGTGGAATGGGCAACAGTATTTCTATCCAATTTTAACCTTTAATATATCAAGAGTCATCACAAAGATGTCTTTTCCAGTTCGCAGTGGTAAGAGGTGAATGAGAATTGCTATTTGGCCAGCACTTTGTACTAAATAGAGTCCAGGGATAATTGACCATTGAAATTTTCTCCTAAATCAAACAAACCAATCCTTCAAATATAAAATTAATCATTTTATCAATATCAGCCTTCAATCTGTACTCCATTAAATCCTTAAATTCATGCTAGGGATGGCATAGGAAGCAAATTAAAACAGGATTCTTGTAAAATGAGAAAGATAAAATCGTGCCTTCTGAAGAAGCAATTTAATCTTAATAAATTATTTTTAATATTCTTTTTTCAATGAAGCATCACATTGACCATAAAATGAAGTGTAAAAGGGCACTGGCTGAGGAAACTGAGTTACAAAGAGACCACTGCACCCTTGAACAGTTATGCCTGCAATAATTTTCTTCATAAATTTTTATGCTGCATTTTACATTTTTTAAGAAAGCGAATATTCCCAGCAGTGTCATAATTAGAATTGTGACAGTGTGAGAGCAACTGAAGGAAATTATATTTGATCTCTGGAGTATTTAGCTGAATAGTTTTAAATAGGAATCTGTTGCTTTGTTAAAGATAGATTAGAGTCAGCACAGAATACATTACTTGAATGGAAGGCCCATGCTCTCAGATGGTCCAGAGTCATAAACACAGCTTCATAGAAGAGCTAAGTGTCAATTAAGAAGATCCAGGAAATGGAGATTATTTGCCGGGGAGATTTATGGAGTATTTACTGAAAGAAAGGGTCTTAGTCTTTAAATGTCAAATATTAATATTGTATGCTAACCCCTTCTTCTAGAAATTTTATTTTGCAGTGTTTTTCTCTGTAGTTTGAGAATCCAAAGGCCTCACTAAGAAATATCCCTTCAAGACACAATCTACATTTTTTTTTTTTTTTTTGCGTTACGCGGCCCTCTCACTGTTGTGGCCTCTCCCGTTGCGGGGCACAGGCCCCGGCTGCGCAGGCTCAGCGGCCACGGCTCACGGGCCCAGCCGCTCCGTGGCATGTGGGATCTTCCGGGACCGGGGCACGAACCCGTATCCCCTGCATCGGCAGGCGGACTCTCAACCACTGCGCCACCAGGGAAGCCCCACATTCTACATTTAACAAGCCCATTTTCCCCTTTTCTGTGAAGAATTACTCTACTGTCTATACCATGAGGATATTTTCCTGAAAGATAGAATGGAGCTGCGTTGGGCTTCCCTGGTGGCGCAGCGGTTAAGAATCTGCCTGCCTGGTCCGAGAAGATCCCACGTGCCACGGAGCAACTAAGCCTGTGCGCCACAACTACTGAGCCTGTGCTCTAGAGCCCGTCAGCCACAGCTACTGAGCCTGGGCGCCACAACTACTGAAACCCATGTGCCTAGAGCCCATGTTCCGCAACAAGAGAAGCCACCACAATGAGAAGCCCGCGCACCACAATGAAGAGTAGCCCCCGCTCGCCGGAAGTAGAGAAAGCCCGCGTGCAGCAGCGGAGAGCCAACGCAGACAAAAATAAATAAATTAAAATAAATATATTTATATATTAAAAAAAGAATGGAGTTGCCTTAATTGTTAAGATTCAGGTAGTTTTCAGAAAGAGTGTGCCCCCTTCTTAATCCAGCCAGCTTCTACTGCTTAAGCAGAAACATTTCTTGGAACCCTTTTATCATCAACTCCAGACTATTGAGGACAGTGCCCGGAACAAGAGAGCTGCTCACTAAAAGAGAGTCTTTGTTCCTCTAGTTATTCAATATATGTATTGTATGATGAGGGGGCTGGGCTACAAGGGAGCAGCAGGGGTGAATGTTCTCTTCAGGCTCATACCTGGGAAACCACAGTCTTCCTTAGCCAGCAAGTCCGTTGGCAGAAATAATAGGAGAATAAACAAATAGCCGGTTGTACAGAACTCTCCTCTGTTCAGAGGGGAAATAGCATCTGATCTATGTCAATGGTGTAAGTGTATACTGTTTTCCTCTTAGGGGTAGGTCTACTCTCTCTTCATGATAAAAATAATAATATAAGGAGTCCTTGTCACGGCATTACAGTTGAATCTGGAATTTTTCTGAATTAATCATGGTTGTTACTCTCTGTGACCCTAGATATACAAAGCTGTGAAACAGTTTTACTGACTTTTGGGAGATAAGCAGTTGAAAGGCTACCCTCTCTTCTCTGAACTTGACAGTGAGCTGTTGTTTTCTGTTAATAAGGATAGACCCAACCAAGATAATTGTCAAGGAAAAAGAGAAACATCAGGAGGACACGGGATACGTAGACTGGATCACCTGGAACAGCTCATGCACTTGGAGGTCCTGGAGGAGGGCAGTTTTGACTCATTGTGAAGCTAATGTGATCATTTCTTTGGGAATGAGTCACCCTGGTGCCACTGGGCTTGGAGAGAAATAAGTAGAGAATGTCAGAGCACATCGAAGTTCTTTATTTTTTTGAAGTCCCAACCTGCCTTAGCCTTTGACAAGCTTAGCTTTGGGGAAGAGGAATCATCTTGCAGGCTTGTTCAGAGACCTCTTTTATGGCAGTGGGAAAATATTTCTCAGGCCAAGAGGGACTAAGGGAAATCATGCAGCCATGAGAAACAAACTGTAGTGAACTAACCATATCCTTTACTCTGCACGTGGGACTGTAATTGATCTCCTTTGGCCTAAATTCTCAAATTTCTTAGACGATTCAAAAAACAGAGTAGGCTCAAGAGGTAGGATGTGGGCCTCTTGCTAATAAGGCTCACGAAAGTTAGAACAATTAATTAGAAAAAATATTAAAGGAATGGATTTTTGGAACAAGTTATAACTTGTTATATCCAAATATTCACAGATAACATGTTATACTAAAATATCTGCAGAATATCTTTTTTTGGATGTTCCAAGGCACATTGAAGTCAAGTCCAATGTGGAGTTCAACATCTTTCCCAGTAACCAGCCATTTGCTACTTCTTCTCCATTCTTTACCTCCATCTTTTTCTACATCATCTTCCCAGGCACCTGAAACAGAAAGCTTACAGGCATTCTAGATGTGTTTTTCTGTTTTATATCTCACATCAATCAACCATGAATTCTAGCTGTGTTTAACCTCAAAAGTATCTCAAATCCATTGTGTTTCCTGCATCCCTGTGGCTACTGCTGCAGTGCAGTCCTCATGAGGTTTTGGTCAGGCCACTGCAACAATCTCCTAAGGGGATTCCATATGTCTAGTCTGGCGCACTTCATTCTGTTTTTCATTTTGTACCAGATAATTACATGCTTTAAAAAAATGGCCTTTTGGGTGCTTAACTAACATTTCTTCCAGGATAAAGTCCCAAATCCTTAGCAGAGTACACAAGTCCTTCACTGAACTAAACTTTGCCTGCTTCTATTACTAGACTAAGATTTTTGCAGAAGACTATATTTATTTATTTATTTTAAAAGTCCCCAGGACCTAGTAGGATGCTTTATATATAGGAAACCCTCAGATGTTTATTAAAATTGAATTACTTTGTTTGTATGGAAAATAATACTTGAAATGCTGAATTTTTATAGTGTTCAGGTCCACTGTGTAATAATTGTCTTTGGTGCCATTTCTGGCCTGTGATGTAGTTTTGCTTACCCTGGAGAAATTCTCCTCATGCCTCCGCTCTCTCTGTTGGTGAAGATTATACCTGCTGCTACTTTATTCCAGAAACTGGATAACCTTCTGCCTTGTTTTTGTGCTGAGTGACCCTTTCGACAGACTCTGTGACTCTAACCCTTTAAACAGTAGAAGTATCCTGGTGTTTTTACTCGGCAGTAGATCGTGATATTTAGCAGTCCCTTCGTCGAGCACCTTTGATTCTCCAGGGATGCCCATAATAAATATTTGCATTATTAAAAGAGTTATAAACACAGTATAAAAAATGAGTGCATGCGGAAGTCACCACTTGGCTTTTGATGATGTCTACCCAAATGAAAAGTGAATGAATGCGCAATTAATAATAAATGCCCTTGTGTTCGTGTTTTAATTTTAACTCATCACAGGATGTTAAAATGAAAGTGGAGCCAACATTTGCTTTATTGTTTTATTAAAGGCAGAATGTGGCCCTCATGTAGCCGATTCCTGCAACTTTATAAAGCGTAGCATTCTAATATCTGTATTGCCACTTATTAGCTGTTAACTTTATGCATGTTATTCTCTACTAGCTTCAGATTCCTCATTTATGATGAGAATAATAATAATGTGTCTATCATAGATCTCTTGATGGTATTAAAAGAAATTGTTCACCTGATATGTAGCCACCAAGTATGTATTAGGATGACAGTTTTATTTGAGCCTCACTCATTGTTGGGGTAAGCAGTCTAGTATTTTTTCTTTCTCATTTTAGAGATGAAGCAAGGTTTTTATTGCAAGTAATCTGCCAAAGAGCACTAGCTCCTCTAAATCCAACTATAATATATATATATTTTTTTAGTTGGGAAGAATGTGTCAAGGAAAATCTCTTTCTATACTCTGTAGCCTTCAGAGAAGAGGGAAATATTATGTTTGTGGCTAATGACTGATACAGGAGAGGAACCCCTCCACCCCTCCCTCTCTGGCTTTTCTTTCATCCCTTGCCTGCCATGACTACAACTGTATTTTATCAGAAGCATTTTTCTAGACCTGTCTGAACTTCCATGTATCAGCAGGTTGGTGACTGGCTCTAGCTAAGCCAGTGTTAGAGCTTGATGTCCTTCAGTCCACGATGATCCTTGGAAATGTGATCTTTTCTAAAATATTAAGCCAAAGTCATCAGGATCCAGAACTCTCTGTCTTTCCTTCTCTCAAGACCTTATAAGGGTATAAATATGTTCCCATGGAACTGAGCCAGGTGGGAGGGAAGTTGTCATCAGTTTGGATAAATATTTAAGATGGATTAATCTAAGTAAATGTCTCATGTGGTTCCCAGGGGATGAAGTATGATAACAGGGGTACAGGCACTTCCTGCTTAAAATTTATGACTGTCCGTAAAAGAACTTATCTCCCAAATCAGAAGGAGCTACTCTTAGCAGGACCGTTAAGATGATCTGACTGCACTTGATGACATTTTCTTTTCTCCTCTGACCTTAGTTTCCAGGCTGTAGTTCGCAGGACTGTGCAACTTTTGAGGGCAAGGCAGTATCTTCTTCATCTCTATATCTTTAGCATTTAGTGGTACCTGGACCACAAATGATGCTTTGATGATTGGTGAGTGGATGGACACTGTAGACTCTCTTGCTGCTTTAAAGATAGTCTTACTTTACTCTACCTTTCCATACACTATTTCGCATGGGAACTTGGGAAAAAGGAATCAGTGTCAGAAGGATGCTATTCTTACCTCTCATGAATCCTCATTTATGTTCAAGAGTTATACCTGCTCTTGGAGACTCTAATTCTGCCTCCACATTCTAAAAACCACTAAGTGTGTAGAAGAATGGAGTCCCCGCTCCCACCCCAATCATGGAGCTCTAGAGGGCCATTAAGGTGTGAAAATATGATCATTCTAGTAATTATATTTATGGGAGGAGAATATGGTCCAGATGGTTGAAGCTATGCTTGTCACAGGGAGTTTCAATGCTGGGATTTAGTCTGTGTCTCATTAGCAGGAATGAGGGGTTGAAATGCTCTGGATAGAATGGATGGATACCATCCCATAATGAAAAACAAAAAGTATTGCTGTGGCAGTTAATATTTCTAAAAGCAAAACATCGTGTGCTGGGAGGGCTTTCTTACTTTATGAAAATGGGAACTAGTAAAAGTCTCCATTTGTGGAAGGAAAGCATGTATTCTGTTAGAAAAGTTCTGGATTTTTTGTCCCCTTTTCCCATACTCCTTAAACATCAGGAGGCAAGAGCATAGTGAGTTTTACATAGTGTAATATATTGTTTATTTATTTATTTTATGAGTTTTTATAGTTGCTTTACAGTGTTGTGTTAGTTTCTGCTGTGCAGCAAAGTGAATCAGTTATACATATACATACGTCCCCTCTTATTTAGATTTCCTTCCCATTTAGGTCACCACAGAGCATTGAGTAGAATTCCCTGTGCACTACAGTGGGTTCTCATTGGTTATCTATTTTTAAAAAAAAATAAATTTATTTATTTATTTATTTTTGGCTGCGTTGGGTCTTTGTTGCCGTGTGTGGACTTCTCTCGTTGTGGGCTTCTCTACGCGTGAGGGCTTCAGTAGTTGTGGCATCCAGGCTCAGTAGTTGTGGCTTGGGGGCTCTACAGCACAGGCACAGTAGTTGTGGTGCATGGCCTTAGTTTCTCCGCAGCATGTGGGATCTTCCCGGACCAGGGCTCGAACCCGTGTCCCCTGCATTGGCAGGCGGATTCTTAACCACTACGCCACCAGGGAAGTCCTAGTTATCTATTTCATATATAGTAGTGTATATATGTCAATCCCAATCTCCCAATTCATCCTACTCCCCACCCCTTCCCGCCTTGGTAACCATAAGTTTGTTCTCTAAATCTGTGAGTCTATTTCTGCTTTGCAAATAAGTTCATCTGTACCATTTCTCTAGGTTCCGCATATAAGTGATATTATTCAGTATTTGTTTTTCTCTTTCTGACTTCACTCTGTATGATAATCTCTAGGTACATTGCTTATTTATTATTTTAAATGTATAGTCTGTAAACCAGTTTGCTAACAGGTCTCTGCTGGAGGATGGTGCTAATGTCAAGGTCCAGGATGGGTAGTAGAGCCTGAGGGCAATTTTCATGAGGGCAGTGTCTTCTCTTACCCAATTGCAAAGGAGGCATATCACCCAGAAGAGGAAAGCTACTTCCAGTGGCTTTCGTGATAACACAATTTCAGGAGGAATCCATTAAAGTTTTTCCCTGCATAGGAAATCTCTTACCTTCTTCTAGAAGCTATTTGGCCATTTCTTAGATGAAAATTAAAATATTACAGATAATTGTTTTAAGAAGGCCATACGGCCACAATCTTCAAGCAAGTAAATCCCAGCATTAGGGTTGGGTGGCCTGAGTCTGAAAATGAAAAATGAATTAAATGCTTTTGATCCCAGCACAGAAGAACTGGTACGCCCAAAGATAGGAAGGGCTGAAAGACGGAAAGAAGGAGGGAAGAAAGTAGAACAAAAAAAAAAAAACACAAGGGGGAGAAAGAAAGAAAAGGAAAAAAGGAAAGAAGGCAAGAAGGGAGGGATGGAAGAAAGAGGAAGAATGAAAAAGAGAAAGAAGGAAAGGAAGAAACAGGCTACAAACTAGGGGAGTTTTTGTAGAGAAAAACGCCAGAAAAAGTAATGCTAGCTTGCCTCTAACTAGTGTGAAAAAAAATTGATGAAGTGAACATTTTTTCCCTTTTTGAAAAAAGAAGGCAATACTGTTTGAAATTGGAACTGTTTACAAGACAAACTAACTTACACGTGAACAAGACTATCAGCGTTCCACCCCCCCAGTCTTGCACCATATTGTGTATCCACTTAAGAAAAACTGGCTCCAATTAGGGATCTCCTGTTGAGCATCTTATTTATCAGCTTCCAGAACAGCTGTGAACCATTCAGGATGCCACCAGTTTTTCCTCATTACACTCTCCTTAGAATTACAGATGTGTCTGGCTCATCCGCAGGGAGCCACATTCTAGTAAACATGGCCTTCTGTGTTTCAGGGGCTTCTCTGAAATAAGCTTGTGAATGTAGGCTAACATGGTCAGTTGAAGTTAGCTGAAGAGACTTAAGGCTGTAAATGCCCCCTGTAATTTCTTGGGAAAGGAAAGCTGGATAATGAAAGGGATTTAGGATGTGTGGAGAAAGGGAGGAAGCCAGTTAAAATAACACACTTTCAGTTTTAATCAGCTTTACCAAACAAGTTGTCTTGGGAATTTGTGCCCGAGAAGCCTCTGCTGGAAGTGCTGACTTTATTGTCACAAGCTTATGTAATCAGGGGTTAAGGAAAGAGTCTGAGGCAAGTAAAAGGGAATGAGTGAATCAACATATTTCAAGTAGCGTACGTATTTTCTCTTTGATAGCTCAAACAACTCTATTTTATTTTATTTTATTTTTTTCTTCTGCGGTACGCGGGCCTCTCACAGTTGTGGCCTCTCCCGTTGCGGAGCACAGGCTCCGGACGCGCAGGCTCAGCGGCCATGGCTCACGACAACTCTATTTTAAAATCTTGCAAAGTGAGTTCTCTCTGCTCCTGGAGAATGGCTTAGTAGGAGATGCATAATATATTTAGCAAGCAGCCTCAAAATCTTATTTCCTCTCCTCTTCTCCACCACTCCTTCTCTCAAGAGTAAATCATTGTATTAATGAGCACAGTCATAGTTGTATTTATTACTTGATAAAGTAAAAAACAGGTTCTCATGTTAGCAGACATGGGGGTATCTGTAACAATCAGTTATAGGATTTATTGAGAAACAAAAATGTAGTGAGGCTGCAGTGCTGGCACCTATGCTGTTCACATCTCATTGTTGCCACATCCTTGGGTGATCCTACTTGGATTTTCTGGGTCACGTGGCCCACTGTAGGCAATGGGATGTCTGGTGCAAACGGAGACGAGGTGAGAGCTTGCACATCAAGGGCTTCCTTCCTCTGCTGCTCTTGGGAACCCTGTAACTAACTACCTAGGGAAGAATCCCAGGCTAACCTGAGATAACTGCTCACCTCTTAGGGATTCCAGTAGGGATTAGCGGAGCCAGCCCAGACCAGAGTGATCACCAGTAGATCCACAGAAGCCTGCACTAAGTGAATAGTTGTTTTAAACCGCTAGATTTTGGGGGTGTTATTCTAAACAGCCAGATCTAATGAATACAGAAAGCCAGATAATGAAGTGGACTAGGATGTGTGTTGGAGTCATTTGAATATCTATATTCAAAGTCTATCACTTTGCACAGACACTGTGCAAAATATTGGAGAACAAGACAGTTTTCGTTCCTTCAGTTTGTCCTGGAAAATGAAATTACCAGCAATTACACTAGAGGGTTATAAATATTATGGAAAGGGGAGACTAGCATACAGAGATAGGACACCCAACCCAGGCCTGGGAGCTGAGCTGGGGAATGTGCAGGAAAGCCTCGAAGGTAGAACCCTGATGATGTGCGGATGTCATTCAGGTGAAGGTGGGTAGAGGTAAGGGGTGCAGAGGTGGGGTTTGCTTGGGGCTCCAGACAGAGTGAATAACACATGTGAAAGCCTGGAGTTGACAGTGAGGATTATCTGCTGGAGGAAATAAAAGAGGTCCAGAGCCAGATCTAGTACTAGCTTTCTACTGTCACACCTTTTATGACCTTGCGCTGAGCCACACCCCAGGACCATTCTGCTCCATTTATCAAGGTCTGGAAAGCTTGCTTACAATCTCCTCATGGTCTATGAAGGTAATGCCAGAGAGATTGTCCGTGGCGTGCAGCCAAGTGAACGCAACTCACTGGGCTGGGAGATTTGTAACATCACTTTAAGTAAGTAGTAAGCCCTGGCGTATTACAGACCTGTGTTTGAGTGTCCTTGCCCAGCCAATGGCAATTGCAGAGGGAAGTATAGTACAGAAGGACGACGTAAATGTCAGATGTATGCCCCTGATGTATGTCTATCACGAATAAGCACTGAAATGCTGGCAACTGAATTGCCCTGAGTACTTCACATAATTGTTTTAAGAATAAAGAAATACCATAAGGGCATAAAGCACTGATTTGAAGTCTTAAAATGCAAGGTGATATTATAACTATAGTTTAATTGGATCTGATGGTTCCTTATTATACTAACACTAACTTGATGGGCCGAACACATTATGTTAATAGATTTCTAGAGCAGAAACGAGGTAATGATGGAAGTGTCTTTTAATGGTGTTTAGTTTTAGAAACCTCAGCCTCCCACCACCACTACACCACCATCTGTTAACTAGTGTGATTTGTGCATCTTTCAATTTGCAGGTCCCTGTTGTACATTTTCCCACATTCCCATTTATTTGCACAAAGTACCACTAAGGAAAGTTTGTTCATTTCGGACATTTGACCTGCACATTTCTTGAAACAAAACATGTGGATTTATCCAGAACAATGACTGGCCCTCACTAAAAATTGTTTTCTCATCCAATTCCCTAATTCTGTATATGCAATCAAATTAAAGTTCTGCATATTTTCCTAACTTTAGAGGCAGAAATGCCTCTATCATAGAGTAAAAATAATACTGTCGTTCATAATACTTCCTGATATGTCTTTAGTGCTTTGAAGTGTGCCAGGAAGGGTTCCATGCATATGCTTGTGTACAACTCATAGCACCCCTGTGTGGTGGGCAGTACATCATTAATGTGCATATTTTTCATATGAGGAGATGGCAGTGGAGAAGACAGCCTTCTGTGGTTAAATAGTTTGGATAAGAACCAGAATGCAAATCTAGCTGTGGAATCTTGGACAAGTAACCTTATCTCCCTGTGACCCAGGAACTGCGTTTTATAGGTAATTAAATAAATACTCAAGGAGGAGAGCATAAGTTGTTCATGCACTTGTGGCCTCTAACCCCACATCCTCATGCCCCACTGCCCTATGGGAATATCTTTTGTGTACAACAAAAGACCTTAAAACGTCATTTGGGCTTTCTGGAGTATAGCAGTGAACTCATATGAAGAAGAAAATTAGATCCACAAAGGCTGGTTTCTGCCTATTGAGGACTGCCTTATTTTCAGAATCATCGAGGAGATGGAATATAATGCCTTTATTTTATCTTTAACTAAGAGACCAGAAATATATAATCATTAGTAACTGTTCTTTATTAGAGTTTAGGGTCAACCTTTAAGGACTTTTCAATTTCATTCATATATGGATACTTTAAGGTACTGATTCTCAACTGGGGGTCACTTTGCCCCACTCACTGGGCATGTGGTGAATTTTGGCGTCATTTCTGGATGTCACAAACGTGTGTGTGTGTGTGTGTGTGTGTGTGTGTGTGTGTGTTGAGGTGTGGGTGGGACAGTGTTCTATTGACCTGTACTGAGCAGAGGCCAGAAATGCTGCTAAACACAGTGCACAGGCTGTCCGTCACCATAAGGAATTATCCAGTCCCCAATGTCAGTAGTGCTGAGGTTTAGTAAATGTTTTCTAGGGATAATTTTTTTTTTAAGTAGCACTTATTATACTATCTAATTACAAAGATATACATATTCATTATAGAACATTTGATGAGAAACAAAGTAAGAGCCCAAAGCAGGAAATGAAAATCACTCATAATTCTAAACCCGAGATAACTATCTCTGTTAATATTATTTCTATTTTAGTAACCCTTACTAAGTCTAATTATACTTTTTTAAAAGGGGATTGTTGCATGCATATTTGCTAATTTTGTAGCTTGCTGCCTTACTATACCTTAAATGCCACTCGGTATTGCTAAGTAGTTACTGCAAAAATAGTTTGGAGTATGGTGTTCTGATTTATGTTCAGATTATTTACTGCATCCACCATATGGTTTGACTTTTGGTCAAATCTGTTTTAACCTCCTGTTTTCCACCCCTTCGCCAACCTGGATAAGGGAGTCTATCTTAAAGTGAAAATCATTATTCTTGAATTTAACTTTTGCCTGTCAAATAGCAATGCATAATCACAGAATATGCTTAGAAGCCTTCCTGCACTGGCCGAGATTATTAGTTATTTCAAAGGTAGCATCCCTTGGTCCCTAGAGGACCTCCCTTAAAGAAATTATTGATTTATATCATCAAAAACCAAATATTCAAGAAGCAGTCTGAGATCCTGGCTAAAAGCAAAGTATGTGGGTTTCCCAGGAGTCCCATCGGTAAAGGGATCATTGATTTTTGACCTTTGGGGATGTTTCGTCTCTCCTTCTCTCTCCTTTTTAAAAATTCTCCTCATGTTTTAATATGTGCATGGATAACAGCAGGAGGAAAAGAGTAAAACTGAAGGAGAAATGACACAATTTCTCTCACTTTTCATTGGTACATGCCAAGGACCTCTTGGGCATGTTAGGTTGCATACTTTAGAAATTTTAAAAAAACAAAAATTACTATGTCCAGGAAGATATCCTTTTCTAATAATCAGTACAGGCACTCTGTCTGTTTCTTCTTGATTTTATTAAAACGTTCCAAATAAGCAAGAAAAAGCTTCCTAGAGGCAGTTAATTAAGACAGCACCCATGTTCACATAAAGATCTTCATCTCCGAAGTGTTAGACGTAGTTCCCAAATTGGAATCAAATTTATTTATAAAATTTTAATGATCCAGGTCTAGATTTCCAAAAGTTTCTTAAAAATCTTCCCTCCTAAATTTGCTTTGACAACTTGGGGATGCTGGATGACTATCTGTTTTGCATATGCTGAATTTCATCTTATGCCTCTCAGACAACATCAGTAAGATCTCATATTGATATTAACTAAAGGCTGTGAAAATGCCACTTTCTAAACAAAAAAAGAGAACCAGTCCCATCTATTCATTTGAAAATATTTTTTTTCTTATATTGATACATAAGGTATTCATAACCTTTTGACGTGTAACCACCAACCTCAAGATCTCGGTGGCTTATAGCACGAACTTATATTTTATTGTTCAAGAATCTGCATACCCCCTGATGCTCTGCTGGGTTTGGATCTAGACTGCGGCTCGGTTCAGACCTATTCCACCTATTTGTTCATTCACCTTGGATCTGCAGCCACCTGAGTTCTCCTCAGGACAGATGGCATAAGTGTGAGAGGCCAAGGCAAGCACACAGCTCATTTAAAGCCTCTGCTCATGTTATGTCTCCTAACAGTACTTTACCCAAAGCAGGTCGGGTGACCAAGATTAACATCAGTGAAAAATATCCTTTGCCTGTTCTCTGGAGGATATATCAGAGACATGGCAAGTTTTAATTACTTGCCCAATGTCACATAGAAGTAAATGCCAGACCCAGGATTCATACCTAGCACCACATTATGCTGTCTTCATTTAACTTAAAGTGGTTTCTATTTTAAAAAACCACAGAGATATGTTCACGGGCCTGTTCTTGTGTCACTATTAAATAGTGAAATTCTTAAGGAAGAAACTTTATTTTATTCTTTGAGCCCACCTCAAGCATAGCGTTTATAGTGGAAGTCTGTGAACCAGGTGCTAATGAAATAATAGTTTAATATATGTATTTAATAAGGGCTTCCCTGGTGGCACAGTGGTTAAGAATCCACCTGCCAATGCAGAGGACATGGGTTTGAGCCCTGGTCCGGGAAGATCCCACATGCTGCAGAGCAACTAAGCCCGTGTGCCGCAACTACTGAAGCCCGCGTGCCACAACTACTGAAGCCCACATGCCTAGAGCCCGTGGTCTGCAACAAGAGAAGCCACCGCAATGAGAAGCCCGCGCACCGCAACAAAGAGTAGCTGCCGCTCATTGCAACTAGAGAAAGCCCGTGCACAGCAACGAAGACCCAGTGCAACCAAAAAAAAAAAAAAAAAAGTATTTAATAAATTCATTCTAGTAACACAGTGAAAACCCAGTCAAATGGGTGAGCAGAGACAGTTTTTAGATGTCTTACCCTAAGAATGTAATAGAAATGTTTTCTAAAATGAAGGATTTAAAATGGCTATGCTTACAATTCTATAGTTACAGTCATTTCAATGAGTTCATTTTAATCTGTTGTCAATATGTAATGAAAACACACAAAAGTGATTTTTATTACCACAGTTTCCTAAATTATTTTAATCTCTCTTATCCTGAGTGTCACCTCTGTGGTGTTTATATACAACTAGTTTACAAGAGAAACTGCTGCTAAAAAGAAGGGGGAGGCTATTAAGTAAAATGAATAGTTGACAACTCCAGAAACTCTCATTGTAGCCTTTCCTTGGGGACATGAGCTGCAGTCTCGTGGTTATTAATTCCTCATGATTTTCAGGTTCTTGGTCACAAGAATGACTCATTTGTTACTAGGACCACCTGTCTAACATACAACTCCAAATGCAAGAGGAAAATGGAAAATGGTTCTGCTTTTCTCTGTTTGTTTTAAGGTTTCAGTAACAATATTTGGAACAGAAAGACCTATACTGTATTATTACACCTTAAGACTTAAATATGCAATGAACACCAAACAAAAATATGGAAACACACAAAACTACCTGTGCTTCTCTAATGTGATAACACGAATAGAAGTTTTCTGCAAAGAAATACAAAAAGGGGAAATGGATGATAAATCTTTCTCTGTCTCCCAAGATGTCCTCATGCATGTCAAAATTTGGGTAAAAGTCTCTGCTGTGTCAGACTTAAATCACCAAATACCAACAAAACCATTCAGCGATGGGAATATCAGAGATAGGTGCAAGGATCCAAGACAGTCTATACTTATATATCATAAAAATTATGGCTTCTGGATGCAGACTTGGGCTTGAATCCTAGCTCCCCCATACCCTGTACATTTACAAAGGTCACAAAGTTAGACTCTCTGAGCCTTAGCTTTTTGCATCTTTAAAATGACCACAAAGGGCTATTGTAAGGATTTACAAAGATACCTAATTTGATGTGACAGCAAGTCATGTACTAGATAAACTGTGTTTCCCAAAATGGCCCCATTTAAAATTGAAATTTAAATATCAGTCAAATTGCATTTGTAGTTTTAGCATTAAAGCTAAGGTTGAAGTAGCACACAGAACCATCTAGGTCTGGGCATATTTACTGCTAATAAACAGCCATATTAGTGATCCAGGACTCATCATTTAGCATACCGTTGTAAAGAGATCATGAAAACCAGAATAAATATTCTTGTCCATGTTGTGTAGCACAAAATCCCAGGTTTTGAATCAGAAATTCATTATTACTAGGTGTGTACCCAAGATAAATTACTTAACTTTTCCAAACATTGATTTCCTAACTGGTAATTATTGTACAATTAATGAAAAATACTATGTTCCAGGGACTATATTAAACCTGTCAACATATTAATTCATTATTTCTTTTATTTATCAAGCATCTACAAAATGCTGGCCACTGTGGGAAATTCTTGTTATAGAGGAATAAATGAATAATATTGACACCAACCCTACTTTCATCCAGGTAGAGAAGATGTGATTTTCCCCTTTGTGGTACTTTCTCACTTTAAAATTACACCTTGATGTAAGCAGGCAAAAAGGATGCTGGGAGAGAAAAAAAGTAAAGTGAGACAGACACTTAAATAGGGTTAAAAGATTAATCCTTTCAGGGACTGTTTCCTTAAGTTGAGACTTGATGAATGAGATGCAACTAAGCAAAGAACATTCTGAACATAGACGACAGCATGTTTGAAGGCTATAAGAAAGCTCTAATATTCCTTAAAGTAAACTTTAAAATGTAGGTGATACTTAAACATGAAAAAAACATTTTGGTGCTTGTGATTCCATGTAAAGCTCTTGCATCCCTAGGCTTTGGTATATAGAATCCAAGTTCTATTTCTTTCTTTTAGCATCTGGTTCTCACTGTCCAATCTGTCCAAGTTGAAATAGAATATGATAATTTATAAGCGAGAGAGGTAATGAAAACTAAGTCACTGATAATTACTCATTCTGTTTAGTGCACATAATCACTCAGAAATGTTAGATACTTTGTATAGCTTTAAATTTTGCTCATGTAAACCATAATAGAATAAAAAGAGGTATAGTAGTCTACTTGTGGATAAGATTAACTAGATGCACGTCAATCTTATTTATATTCCTTAGCATAGAGGATGACTGCATTTCTAAGCCTCACTTGCAGTTAGACTGGGCTCATATGATTAGGTTCTGACCAATAAAATGGGGGCAGAAGTACTGCATTCCACTAAAGAACTTGGCCATAAACTCATCCGTATGCTCCCCCATGCTTTTTCTTTCCATTGACTGGCAACTGTGGAGGCCATGTGGAATGGATAGTGCACAGGAAGAGCCTGGGTCCCTGAGTCACCACTGGAGAAGAGCCATGAGGAGAGCTACTCCCTCTCATATGGGCAAGAAATAAATTTGAACCACTGAAATTTGGGGATTGTTCATTGTAAGAGCTAGCACCCCATATCCTGCCTAACACACTAATCCTATACATGTCAGAGGCTATTATGGCCAAAAATACTTTGACTAAATATTTGATTTTTAAGGAAATCATCAACCCCCCTTTCAATCCTTTTTAACAAAGGTACATTACAATCTATCTTCTTTTCCTAATTAAAAATCCATTTTTGAGATTATCTTAAAATGAATCAGATGGGATGGATTTGAGAGACAAAAGCACTCGTAATCCATTAGGTTGGGATTTAACCACAAAATGATGATTAAAACCCAAAGATATTCCCTTCTTTATTCTTTACAAATAAAGGGAAATGGCTAATGCCCCCATAACTCTGAACAAAAGGAGTCCATATTGAAGGCAAAGCACGCTCCAGTACATTAGATGTATTTTTTCAAAAGAATTAAAACACACATACATAGAGAGAAACACATATGCCAGCTTTCTAAAGTGCATGACATTTCCATTGTCCTTAGAGCCAGCCTTTTCTTGGGAACATATATTTATTAAAAGCCCGATTTCAAGGTAAATGTTTTTCATGCAAGCTGAACACTCTTATTGAAAACCATCGGTGTAGGTTCACATGGTGGATGACCCCCCACACAGGGATTGTGGACACAGTAAAGGGTGTGAGGTCAGAAATTAACTTTGCCTATTGCTGTCTGCATCACTTAGGTAAAGCATCTGTTTCCCCATGTGCAAAGAGGAAATAATAATGCTTTCCTTCAGGATAGTTTTGAGCACTAAGTAACCAGTCTGACATCTCTCTGCCTTTTCAATTCTTACACATTGACTGCTGTGCTTTGAGAAGGAATTACACACTTATGCAGATTTACCTTCTTTCTCCTTAGATGCACCCTAAGGGCTATTCAACGATTCTTCATATATCTCTGGTCAGCTACCTCTCATATGTCCAAAGCATCCATTCCAAATTTTAATCATTCCCTTCCAACTTGCTATTCTAGTACTCTCAAATTCCTGGCTTCTTTCTTCTCAGAAAGGGAGGCTGTACAGCAGGGACCCACCTGTTGCCACATCATGGACTCTTCAATTTCTGTAGTATCACTCTCCACCCTCTTGAGAAAAAGCCCTGTGTCTCTGGACAGAGGCTAATCTGCCTTCCTGTGCTCTTGAACTCATCCCTTGTATCTCGTAGGTGAGCTTGTTTCGTTGATGATTCATCCTCTCCTGCCCTTTAAATTTTCTCTCTCATCTGCCTCTCCTCCGGTCTATCAATACACTGAAGTCCATTTCTTTTCCTGTGAGGGGAAAAATAAGATCAGAGAGAGTATTCTCCATCTTTTTTTCTCCCCAACCTCTCTCCCTTCTGTCATTAGCAAGCTCCTCCTACAAAGAGTGTTCTCAGTGAAGTTGCCTATTTTTCTTTTAAATCAGCTGCAGTATGCTTTCTCCCTCAGCCACTCCACTAGAACTGCTCTGGAAAATGATCTGTTTGCCAGTTTCAAGTGACTCCATTCATTCTCTTTCCTTTGACTTCTCTGTAGCACTGGATGCTGTTGAAGTCCCTTCTTCAAAATCACTTCCTTTGGCATCTCTGATATTGGTTCACTTGTTCATTCTCTTACGTCTCTGAATTTTTCCTACTTTAAGTGGTGTATGAGATATTCTTCTGTCAGCATTGTCAGTGTTGGCATCTGCCAGTACTCTGTTGTCAGTCATCTTCTCATAATCTCCTCATTCTCCTTTTTAGATTTCAGCCATTTCCCTTCCATTACAACCTACGTGAAATATTCTAATTCCAGGCCCAATCATCTACTCAGCATCTGTAACTGGATGCCCAATAGTCATCTCCAACCTCATGTGTTCAAACCTCTATCTCCACGTCTGTTCCTCTTAAAGCTACTTTTCTTTCAGCCTAGGCTCCTATCATGACTTTGACTTTTCAGTTTTGTGCTTTATTTAAAGTTACCTAAGATTCCTAAATTTCAGTTTCTTCATTTATAAAATGAGAATAATGCTAAATAATCAATACAGTTTTTGTGAGAATGATCTAACAGTGACAAGAAAATCTACTATTTATTGCATATTAGCTGTGTTCTGTGTGTCAAACACAGTCCTGATGGTTTACATGAATTGTTATTTATGAAAGGAGAGTATGTAAGTGGTTATTGCTATTATAACCAGAAGCCTGGGATTTGAAGCTCACTTCCTTTTAAATTTTATTCTCACTGAAGCTTAGAGCAGTGAGTATGCCAGTCACTGCTTTCCTGGGAGAGAGAAAAAACTATCCTTCCAAGTCTATATTCTTGGAATACTAGGCAATTTCATTTTTACTCTATCTCAAGCAAATCCTTGAGCCTATGGGAGAATATTGCATGCCAAATCTGCAGTTCATAGTTGAGACACTTGGATTGTGAATTTTCATAATTAACATTTAAATAATTATCCCACATTCAAAAGTGTGTATAGTAATTGCTCTTCAGTTCTCCAATCATAGCCAGTTACCTGATGGAATCAAAGAAGAAAAATGTGTAATTTTGCTTTGGAATTCTGACATTAAACACTTCCAGCTTACCATGTAGTTACAATAGGGAACTTTTATGAACATAGGAAAGACTTACTTGTTTATAGATAAAAATTAATACCCTTGGTATTTGTCTTTCAGTATGAATTCTGCTAGAGATTTGCAAATCAATCTCATATGATTTATGAAATAATCAGATTACTTAATATTGTTCATGACTTCATCACTAATACCTAGCGGGCTGAGTAGCAGTAGGCTCAGCGGGCTCATAATTTAGTGGTACTGAACCTCTTTATTTATTTTTATGTTCACTTGTCTTTTAAATTTTGTAATATGTGCCAAATTCCTGACAAAATATTCCCAGAAAAATTCATAAATGCAGCCACGCAAACTCATGTAAATTATCAGATATTAACTGAGGGAATAATAGGCCATCAGAAGCCCATCTGTCAACCCTCTATGGATCTACAGACCCCAGGTTAAAATTCCTCTATATTAGAGGATCTTTGAGGGTCTTGGGATCCAAGCTTTTCAAAATACAGGAAGCAACTAGAATCATTAACTACGTATCCATTTGTGTAATAAAAAAGTCATTTATTCCAATTAATTTTCTCAGTATAACTTGCTTCCTCAAGCGTTTTAAAAGTCTAACAGATATTTAAAAGGGTTTCTGCTTGGAATTAAAGTGCTCTTCCAGGAGGCAATGGATGAAGCACTTATCTTACATGTCTGTTGGAGAAGATTGTATCTTTATCCTTTCAGGAGAGAGTCTTTGGACCTGAAGAATTAAAACTAACCAGAAAGAAGCAGCACGGTAATAGATGAACAGACACATGCAATACTGTAATAATCTATATGTTGGAGAAAAGTAAAAAATGTTTTCTTTTATTTATTTCATAACCTGGTGGTTTCCAGAGCATGTTTTTGTCTTGTCTATATAGATAATAGCATGCATGGCACATTTCACATATTTGGTTTTCCAGTCGTAATTTAGCTTCAAAGTCTATCAGGTACGTTCAGTGAAGTATGTACATTTATGGAGAAACAGCTTAAGTTTTCACAAACTGCTACTGGTGGCATAAACCAAATCCAATGAAAAAAATAACCTGAAAATGATGCATAGAATAATATTCTTTAATGAAATTGTTCTCATTATTTTCTGCTTTACATTTTCTTTAACAATTTCTAATAATATTGGGCCAGGCTTCAGAGACTTGGTCTTATATAAAAGATAAGAAAATGAAAATAAGACATTCCAGACAGAAGTGGAGAGGGCAGGTGAAGTCACAGGGATGTGGAATACCACCAAATTTTATAACACATTCTCTTAATCCAAACATAATTACTTCATTGCAAAAATTGGGATCGCAACATCATTTAAGAAAATTAGGATTGCAACATTGTGGGTATATTTCTTGTTATGTCTTATGTTTTGAGTTCACTATTGGTTTTGGTCATGAATTTATCATATCCCAATGATAAGAAAGCCCAAACGCTACACTGATCATCTTTTCATCTTCTCTTTCAGTACGCAACCACTAACAAACCCATCCTACCTTACTCAACAATGCTGCTATCCAACATTTAATAAGTCCCTAGCATGTTCATGCATGATGTTTGATTGCATATATTTCAATAAACTTTCTCAATTACTCTACATAGTAATGAGAATAAAACATACATGTTTTATTCAAGAGAGGAAATTAAGCTCAGAAAGGTCATATGAAAAGCCCAAGACCAAACTACTAGAGGCTGAGCCAGGATTCGAATCCGACCATTATGGCTTCAGAGAAATAATTCTTACTAACTGTACCATTGTTTGTGATAAATTGACAACTTTGAACACAAAATATGGCAAATCTATAACCTTTTCTCCCCATTTGGACTTGAGTCATCTTCTTTTTCCTTTATCTTGTACCTTTATTTCCCTAGCCCCCTATTCACACGACCCCCATGCCATTAGGGACCCATTTTTTTTTTGGTAGATTAGAGACAGATGTTCCAAAATACAGCAGGATAAATGTTTGTTTGTTTGACTCTTTCTCATGGGATTACTGACCTATATTTTCCTTTTCCATAGGGCTCTTTCTGAAATTCTGATGTTTATACAAAGGGGAAATTCTGTTTTGTTTGTGAATAATTGTTCCTCTTATTTCTCTGTTCAGATTTTTTGAGTGGTCTAGCATATAGAAACTCTCTTTCCCATTGCAGTTTGGTACCAATTGAATTATAAGATGAAGGAATAACATGGATAGGGACAGAAATATAGTCTTTACTATAAATACAAGCTGATATTAAATAATATAGCTCATATCTCTAGGAAGCATGTCTTTCAAATAGTGAAACTTAAAATTAAGCTGACATCACCCAACGCCACACAACCTGGTCTGGGACAAACCCCAACCCCACAGGGGCAGAGTGCAAAATATGATTTCTGTGGGGAGCTTGAGTTCAGAAGGAAGAGAGGAAAGAGCAAGGGGACGACATACACACCCAGTTTATCTTTCCAAACTCCCAAATCAACTGTGTCCTCCTTTTCCACAAGAGAAGGACCCAGTCGGGGGTAGGAGGAGAGAAGCCAGAGGAACTCCCGACACATGGAACAAAACTTCTGAAGTGGGGAAGAACCACCCCTCCACCCAATGCTCACATATTGTTAAAATAAGCTAAATATTAAACCGTGAGATGAGTCAAATAAAAGATGTGGATATCATCAATAAAAGACAATGTAAAACTAGACTGAAGGCAACTGCCATATATAAAACAGCCTTTTTTTAAAACATCTTTATTGGAGTATAATTGCTTTACAATGGTGTGTTAGTTTCTACTGTGTGACAAAGTGAATCAGCTATACATATACATATTCTCCCTCCCACCCTCCCTATCCCACCCCTCTAGGTGGTCACAAAGCACTGAGCTGATCTCCCTGTGCTATGCGGCTGCTTCCCACTAGCTATCTGTTTTACATTTGGTAGTGTATATATGTCCATGTCACTCTCTCACTTCGTCCCAGCTTACCCTTCCCGCTCCCCATGTCCTCAAGTCCATTCTCTACGTCTACGTCTTTATTCTTGTTCTGCCCCTAGGTTCTTCAGAACCATTTTTATTTTTTAGATTCCATATATACGTATTAGCATATGGTATTTGTTTTTCTCTTTCTGACTTACTTCACTCTGTATGACAGACTCTAGGTCCATCTACCTCACTACAAATAACTCAATTTCATTCCTTTTATGGCTGAGTAATATTCCATTGTATATGTGTACCACAGCTTCTTTATCCATTCATCTGTCGATGGACACTTAGGTTGCTTCCACATCCTGGCTATTGTAAATAGTGCTGCAATGAACATTGTGGTACATGACTCTTTTTTTTTTTAACATCTTTATGGGAGTATAACTGTTTTACAGTGGTGTGTTAGTTTCTGCTTTACAACAAAGCGAATCAGTTACACATACACATATGTTCCCATATCTCTTCCCTCTTGCGTCTCCCTCCCTCCCACCCTCCCTATCCCACCCCT
>NC_041230.1:30437023-30438797 GCF_002837175.3 Physeter macrocephalus
GTGGTCACAAAGCACTGAGCTGATCTCCCTGTGCTATGCGGCTGCTTCCCACTAGCTATCTGTTTTACATTTGGTAGTGTATATATGGCCATGCCACTCACTCACTTCGTCACAGCTTCCCCATCCCCATATCCTTTTCTCAGGGTATATGCCCAGTAGTGGGATTGCGGGGTTGTATGGTAGTTCTATTTGTAGTTTTTTAAGGAACCTCCATACTGTTCTCCATAGTGGCTGTATCAATTTACATTCCCACCAGCAGTGCGAGAGTGTTCCCTTTTCTCCACACCCTGTCCAGCATTTATTGTTTCTCGATTTTTTGATGATGGTCATTCTGACCGGTGTGAGATGATATCTCATTGTCATTTTGATTTGCATTTCTCTAATGATTAATGATGTTGAGAATCCTTTCATGTGTTTGTTGGCAATCTGTATATCTTCTTTGGAGAAATGTCTATTTAGTTCTTCTGCCCATTTTGGATTGGGTTGTTCGTTTTTTTGTTATTGAGCTGCATGAGTTGCTTATAAATTTTGGATATTAATCCTTTGTCAGTTGCTTCATTTGCAAATATTTTCTCCCATTCTGAGGGTTGTCTTTTGGTCTTGTTTATGGTATCCTTTGCTGTGCAAAAGCTTTTAAGTTTCATTAGGTCCCATTTGTTTATTTATGTTTTTATTTCCATTTCTCTAGGAGATGGGTCAAAAAGGATCTTGCTGTGATTTATGTCATAGAGTGTTCTGCCTATGTTTTCCTCTAAGAGTTTGATAGTGTCTGGCCTTACATTTAGGTCTTTAACCCATTTTGAGTTTATTCTTGTGTGTGGTGTTAGGGAGTGTTCTAATTTCATACTCTTTCATGTACCTGTCCAGTTTTCCCAGCACCACTTATTGAAGAGGCTGTCTTTTCTCCACTGTATATCCTTCCCTCCTTTATCAAAGAAAAGGTGACCATATGTGTGTGGGTTTATCTCTGGGCTTTCTATCCTGTTCCATTGATCTATATTTCTGTTTTTGTGCCAGTACCATACTGTCTTGATTACTGTAGCCTTGTAGTATAATCTGAAGTCAGGGAGCCTGATTCCTCCAGCTCCATTTTTCATTCTCAAGATTGCTTTGGCTATTCGGGGTCTTTTGTGTTTCCATACAAATTGTGAAATTTTTTCTTCTAGTTCTGTAAAAAATGCCAGTGGTAGTTTGATAGGGATTGCATTGAATCTGTAGATTGCTTTGGGTAGTAGAGTCATTTTCACAATGTTGATTCTTCCAATCCAAGAACATGGTATATCTCTCCATCGATGTGTATCATCTTTAATTTCTTTCATCAGTGTCTTATAATTTTCTGCATACAGGTCTTTTGTCTCCTTAAGTAGGTTTATTCCTAGATATTTTATTCTTTTTGTTGCAATGGTAAATGGGAGTGTTTTCTTAATTTCACTCTCAGATTTTTCATCATTAGTGTATAAGAATGCCAGAGATTTCTGTGCATTAATTTTGTATCCTGCTACTTTACCAAATTCATTGATTAGCTCTAGTAGTTTCCTGGTAGCCTCCTTAGGATTCTCTATGTATAGTATCATGTCATCTGCAAACAGTGACAGCTTTACTTCTTCTTTTCCTATTTGGATTCCTTTTATTTCTTTTTCTTCTCTGATTGCTGTGGCTAGAACTTCCAAAACTATGTTGAATAAGAGTGGTGAGAGTGGGCAACCTTGTCTTGTTCCTGATCTTAGTGGAAATGCTTTCAGTTTTTCACCATTGAGAACAATGCTGGCTGTAG
>NC_041230.1:30439090-30442254 GCF_002837175.3 Physeter macrocephalus
ACTTCTTCTTTTCCTATTTGTATTCCTTTTATTTCTTTTTTTTTTTCTCTGATTGCTGTGGCTAGAACTTCCAAAACTATGTTGAATAAGAGTGGTGAGAGTGGGCAACCTTGTCTTGTTCCTGATCTTAGTGGAAATGGTTTCAGTTTTTCACCATTGAGAACAATGCTGGCTGTGGGTTTGTCATATATGGCCTTTATTATGTTGAGGAAAGTTCCCTCTATGCCTACTTCCTGCAGGGTTTTTATGATAAATGGGTGTTGAATTTTGTCAAAAGTTTTCTCTGCATCTATTGATATGATCACATGGTTTTCCTTCTTCAGTTTGTTGATATGGTGTATCACGTTGATTGATTTGCGTATATTGAAGAATCCTTGCATTCCTGGGATAAACCCCACTTGATCATGGTGTATGATCCTTTTAATGTGCTGTTGGCTTCTGTTTGCTAGTATTTGGTCGAGGAATTTTGCATCTATGTTCATCAGTGATATTGGCCTGTAGTTTTCTTTCTTTGTGACGTCTTTGTCTGGTTTTGGTATCAGGGTGATGGTGGCCTCTTAGAATAAGTTTGGGAGTGTTCCTCCCTCTGCTATCTTTTGCAAGAGTTTGAGAAGGATAGGTGTTAGGTCTTCTCTAAATGTTTGAAAGATTTCGCCTGTGAAGCCATCTGGTCCTGGACTTTTGTTTGTAGGAAGATTTTTAATCACAGTTTCAATTTCAGTGCTTGTGATTGGTCTGTTCCTATTTTCTATTTCTTCCTGGTTCAGTTTGGGCAGCTCTTGCATTTCTAAGATTTGTCCATTTCTTCCAGGTTCTCCTTTTTATTGGCACACAGTTGCTTGCAGTAATCTCTAATAATCTTTTGTATTTCTGCAGTGTCAGTTGTTCCTTCTCCTTTTTCATTTCTAATTCCATTGATTTGAGTCTTCTCCCTTTTTTTCTTCATGAGTCTGGCTAATGTTTTATCAATTTTATTTATCTTGTCAACGAACCAGCTTTTAGATTTATTGATCTTTGCTATTGTTCCTTCATTTTTTTTCCTTTTATTTCTGATCTGATCTTTATGATTTCTTTCCTTCTGCTAAATTTGGGGTTTTTTTGTTCTTCTTTCTCTAATTGCTTTAGGTGCAAAATTATGTTGATCATTCGAGATGTTTTCTGTTTCTTAAGGTATGATTGTATTGCTATAAACTTCCCTCTTAGAACTGCTTTTGCTGTGTCCCATAGGTTTTGGGTCGTCGTGTCTCCATTGTCATTTGTTTCTAAGTATTTTTTGATTTCCTCTTTGATTTCTTCAGTGATCACTTCGTTATTAAGTAGTGTATTGTTTAGCCTCCATTTGTTTGTATTTTTTACAGATTTTTTCCTGTAATTGATATCTAGTCTCATAGCGTTGTGGTCGGAAAAGATACTTGATACGATTTCAATTTTCTTAAATTTGCCAAGGCTAGATTTGTGACCCAAGATATGACCTATCCTGGAGAATGTTCCATAAGCACTTGAGAAAAATGTGTATTCTGTTGTTTCTGGATGGAACATCCTATAAATATCAATTAAGTCCATCTTCTGTAATGTTATCCATTGTCATTTGTTTCTAAGTATTTTTTGATTTCTCTTTGATTTCTTCAGTGATCACTTCATCATTAAGTAGTATATTGTTTAGCCTCCATGTGTTTGTATTTTTTACAGATCTTTTCCTGTAATTGATATCTAGTCTCATAGCATTGTGGTCAGAAAAGATACTTGATATGATTTCAATTTTCTTAAATTTGCCAAGGCTAGATTTGTGACCCAATATATGATCTATCCTGGAGAATGTTCCATGAGCACTTGAGAAAAACGTGTATTCTGTTGTTTTTGGATGGAATGTCCTATAAATATCAATTAAGTCCATCTTGTGTAATGTATCATTTAAAGCTTGTGTTTCCTTATTTATTTTCATTTGGATGATCTGTCCATTTGTGAAAGTGGGGTGTTAACGTCCCCTACTATGATTGTGTTACTGTTGATTTATTTCTTCTGGGTCCTTGTTAAATGTTTCTTGCATTTTGTCTATTCTATTTCTAAGATTTTTGATCATCTTTACTATAATTCCCCTTTTATGGCTGTTAGTATTTGCCTTATGTATTGAGGTGCTCCTATTGGGTGCTTAAATATTTACAACTGTTATGTCTTCTTCATGGATCGATCCCTTGATCATTATGTAGTGTCCTTCTTTGTCTCTTGTAATAGTTTTTATTTTAACGTCTATTTTGTCTGATATGAGAATTGCTACTCCAGCTTTCTTCTGATTTCCATTTGCATGGAATATCTTTTTCCATCCCCTCACTTTCAGTCTGTATGTGTCCCTAGGTCTGAAGTGGGTCTCTTGTAGACAGCATATATATGGGTCTTGTTTTTGTATCCATTCAGCCAGTCTGTGTCTTTTGGTGGGAGCATTTAATCCATTTACATTTAAGGTAATTATCGATATGTATGGTCCTATTACCATTTACTGAATTGTTTCGGGTTGTTCTTGTAGGTCTTTTCCTTCTCTTGTGTTTCTTGCCTAGAGAAGTTCCTTTAGCATTTGTTGTAAAGCTGGTTTGGTGGTGCTGAACTCTCTCAGCTTTTGCTTGTCTGTAAAGGTTTTAATTTCTCCATCAAATCTGAATGAGATCCTTGCCGGGTAGAGTAATCTTGGTTGTAGGTTTTTTTCCTTCATCACTTTAAATATGTCCTGCAACTCCCTTCTGGCCTGTAGCATTTCTGCTGAAAGATCAGATGTTAACCTTATGGGGATTCCTTTGTGTGTTATTTGTTGTTTTTCCCTTGCTGCTTTTAATATGTTTTCTTTGTATTTAATTTTTGACAGTTTGATTATTATGTGTCTTGGCGTGTTTATCCTTGGGTTTATCCTGTATGGGACTCTCTGTGCTTCCTGGACTTGATTGACTATTTCCTTTCCTATATTAGGGAAGTTTTCAACTATAATCTCTTCAAATATTTTCTCAGTCCCTTTCTTTTTCTCTTCTTCTTCTGGGACCCCTATAATTCGAATGTTGGTGCATTTAATGTTGTCCCAGAGGTCTCTGAGACTGTCCTCAGTTCTTTTCATTCTTTTTTCTTTATTCTGCTCTGCAGTAGTTATTTCCACTATTGTATCTTCCAGGTCACTTATCCGT
>NC_041230.1:30443336-30444178 GCF_002837175.3 Physeter macrocephalus
TTTATTGTGTTGCTCATCATTGCTTGCTTCTCCTTTATTTCTTCTGGGTCCTTGTTAAATGTTTCTTGCATTTTGTCTATTCTATTTCTAAGATTTTTGATCATCTTTACTATAATTATTCTGAATTCTTTTTCAGGTAGACTGCTTATTTCCTCTTCATTTGTTAGGTCTGGTGGGTTTTTACCTTGCTCCTTCATCTGCTGTGTGTTTTTCTGTCTTTTCATTTTGTTTACTGTGTTTGGGGTCTCCTTTTTGCAGGCTGCAGGTTCGTAGTTCATGTTGTTTTTGCTGTCTGTCCCCAGTGGCTATGGTTGGTTCAGTGGGTTGAGTACGTTTCCTGGTTGGGGAGACTAGTGCCTATGTTCTGGTGGATGAGGCTGGATCTTGTCTTTCTGGTGGGCAGGTCCTCGTCTGGTGGTGTGTTTTGGGATGTCAGTAGCCTTATTATGATTTTAGGCAGCCTCTCTGCTAATGGATGGGGCTGTAGTCTTGTTGTTGCGCATAGGGTATCCAGCAGTGTAGGTTGCTGGTCGTTGAGTGAAGCTGGGTCTTGGTGTTGAGATGGACATCTCTGGGAGATTTTCGCCATTTGATATTATGTGGAGCTGGGAGGTCTCTTGTGGACCAGTGTCCTGAAGTTTGTTCTCCCACCTCAGACACACAGCCCTGACACCTGGCTGGGGCGCCAAGAGTCTTTAATCCACACGGCTCAGAACAAAAGGGAGAAAAAATAGAAAGGAAAGAAAGAAAGGAAGGAAGGAAGGAAGAAAGGAAGGAAGGAAGAAGAAGGAAGGAAGGAAGAAAAGAAGAAAGGAAGGAAGGGAGGAAGAAAGGAAGGAAGG
>NC_041230.1:30444188-30444676 GCF_002837175.3 Physeter macrocephalus
GGAAGGAAGAAATGAAGGAAGGAAGGAAAAAAGCAAGAAAGGAAGGAAGGAAGAAAGGAAGGAAGGAACGAAGGAAGGAAGGGAGGAAGGAAGGAAGACAGGAAGAAAGGAGGGAAGAAAGGAAGAAAGAAAGGAAGAAAGAAAGAAAGAAGATCAAATAAAGTAGGATAAAATAAAGTTATTAAAATAAAAAATAATTATTAAGAAGAAAAATTTTATTAAAAAAAAAAAGGTTCGGTCAGAATCCTATGACAAATGGTGAAAGCAAAGCTATACAGACAAAATCTCACACAGTAGCACACACGTACACACTGACAAAAAGAGAAAAAGGGGAAAATAATAATATATCTTGCTCCCAAAGTCTACCTCCTCAACTTGGGATGATTCGCTGTCTATTCAGGTTTTCCACAGATGCAGGGCACTTCAAGCTGATTGTGGAGGTTTAATCTGCTGCTTCTGAGGCTGCTGGGAGAGACCTCCCCCTCTCC
>NC_041230.1:30444724-30445726 GCF_002837175.3 Physeter macrocephalus
AGGACGGGGTTAAAGGAGCAGCTGATTCGGGGGCTGTGGCACAGGCCGCGGGGGAGGGAGGGGCACGGATGCGGGGCGAGCCTGCGGCGGCAGGGGCCGGCGTGACGCTGCACCAGGCTGAGGCGCACCACGCGTTCTCCCGGGGAAGCTGTCCCTGGATCCCGGGGCCCCGGCAGTGGCGGGCTGCACGAGCTCCCGGGAGGGGCGGTGTGGAGAGTGACCTGTGCTCGCACACAGGCCTCTTGGTGGCGGCAGCAGCAACCCTAGCGTCCCACGCCCGTCTCTGGTGTCCGCGCTGATAGCCGCAGCTCGCGCCCGTTTCTGGAGCTCCTTTACGCGGCGCTCTTCATCCCCTCTCCTCTCGCACCAGGAAACAAAGAGGCAAGAAAAAGTCTCATCTCTTCTGAGTGCCGGTCGGCACCGATCCTCTGCGGGAATCTCTCCGCTCTGCCCTCCGCACCCTGTGGCTGTGCTCTCCTCTGCGGCTCTGAAGCTCCTCCCCGCGTCTGCCACCCGCAGCCTCCGCCCGCGAAGGGGCTTCTAGTGTGTGGAAACCTTTCCTCCTTCACAGCTGCCTCCCACTGGTGCAGGTCCCGCCCCTATTCTTTTGTCTCTGTTTATTCTTTTTTCTTTTGCCTACCCAGGTACGTGGGGTGTTTCTAGCCTTTTGGGAGGTCTGAGGTCTTCTGCCAGTGTTCAGTGGGTGCTCTGTAGGAGCAGTTCCATGTGTAGATGTATTTCTGATGTATCTGTGGGGAGGAAGGTGATCTCCGCGTCTTACTCTTCCGCCATCTTCTCTCCGCCCCCATGGCTCTTTTTGAATTATGGTTTTCTCAGGGTATATGCCCAGTAGTGGGATGGCTGGGTCATATCGCAGTCCTATTTTTAGTTTTTTAAGGAAGCTCCATACTGTTCTCCATAGTGGCTGTATCAATTTACATTCCCACCAACAGTGCAAGAGGGTTCCCTTTTCTCCACACCCTCTCCAGCATTTATTGTTTG
>NC_041230.1:30445780-30449291 GCF_002837175.3 Physeter macrocephalus
TTCTAACTGGTGTGAGGTGATACCTCATTGTAGTTTTGATTTGCATTTCTCTAATAATTAGTGATGTTGAGCATCCTTTCACGTGTTTGTTAGCAATCTGTATATCTTCTTGGGAGAAATGTCTCTTTAGGTCTTCTGCCCAATTTTTGATTTTTTTTTTTTTTTGATATTGAGCTGCATGAGCTGCTTGCATAATTTGGAGATTAATCCTTTGTCAGTTGCTTCATTTGCAAATATTTTCTCCTATTATGAGGGTTTTCTTTTCATCTTGTTTATGGTTTCCTTTGCTGTGCGAAAGCTTTTAAGTTTCAATAGCTCCCATTTGTTTATTTTTGTTTCTATTTCCATTTCTCTAGGAGGTGGGTCAAAAAGGATCTTGCTGTGATTTGTGTCATAGAGTGTTCTGCCTGTGTTTTCCTCTAAGAGTTTTATAGTGTCTAAAACAGACATTTTTTAAAGTAGAAAATGAAGGACTTTAAAAAAATGTAGAGTCCTTTCCCTTGAGATAGGTAAAAGTGGTTAGTAAATTTGCTCTTCTTTTACTATCTGGTTATAGTTTTTGTAAGTGTTTTCTGAAATTGTATAATCTAGCCAAAACATCTCAGGTCAGGAAAGCACTGAAAATAATTCCTTAGATGCTTTGATTAAATATTTGAGAGATGATAGTATTACGATTTGTCCTAAACTGCTCAGCAGAGCACACATTTTTAAGAGGAAAGCACATTATAGAAAATATGTCTGTTTCTTTTTTCAATTGCTTACGATCCCAAAAAAGAGCTGTTGGAAATTGAAGAATAAGAGAACAGACCTCTCTTTTGTTATAGGAGAAAGTTTAAAAAAAAAATTAAGAGGAGAATAATAGCTGAAAGTTGAGATTTGGCAGACAGTATGATATGATCTGATTTTCAATCAATCTTGAAACTGAGAATTTAAACACCTCCATCTGACATCAAATAGAAGTGACCTATCGGTCATGCGGTCAGTGTTTCTGAGCTCAGGATGCCTTGCAGTAAAAGATTTTCTGCTTTATTTTACTCTTTCTCCCTCCTCTACCAAAACCCCAAATTCTCTTCCTTGCTTTTAGTCCAAACCAATAGCTTGATGAGACAGAGTTGTGAAATGAAAAGAGTGTTGGGATAGAATGTCTTTGAATATTAACATCAACATTTTTTGTCTTATAATTATGAAAAAACTCCCAGAGGTTCAAATTTGTGTTAAAATTGATAATAATACTATCTTGCAGCTTTTGCTGTGAGGGTTTTTTAATCTATAATGTGTACATTCCATCAGGGCAGGCACATGCCTCTTGTATTCAGTAGGTTTTGAACAAATAGCACCATGCCTGGCACATAATAAAAGCTCAATTAATTGAATTATATTAAACTATGAGGATTAAATATGAAAAAACATATAGAACCTAGGTCATAGAATTGTTTCCTAAGTGTTACAAGAAAACGACATGAGATGTTTAAATGAACAGATAATGGGTATAATACTTTATTTTTGCATTCATAAATCTTAGACCAGGGAATCCGCAGAAGTAATCATTTTCCTTTATTTAAGAAGATCCAGGGCTTCCCTGGTGGCGCAGTGGTTGCGCGTCCACCTGCCGATGCAGGGGATACGGGTTCGCGCCCCGGTCTGGGAGGATCCCACATGCCGCGGAGCGGCTGGGCCCGTGAGCCATGGCCGCTGGGCCTGCGCGTCCGGAGCCTGTGCTCCGCAACGGGAGAGGCCACAACAGAGGGAGGCCCGCATACCACAAAAAAAAAAAAAAAAAAAAAAAAAAAGAAGATCCAACACTGCTTAGGGAATATAGGAATTTACATCATTCACCAAACACTTTCATTATTGTACCAATAGATATGTGATAACAATAACACCTTCCATTTATGGAGTTCCTTTTTTTTTTTTTTTTTTTTCAGTACACGGGCCTCTCACTGTTGTGGCCTCTCCCGTTGTGGAGCACAGGCTCAGCGGCCATGGCTCACGGGCCCAGCCGCTCCACGGCATGTGGGATCTTCACAGACCTGGGCACGAACCCGTGTCCCCTGCATCGGCAGGCAGACTCTCAACCACTGTGCCACCAGGGAAGCCCTATGGAGTTCTTTTTAATAAAAGAAATACTTTTTTCTTCACACAAATCCTTGTTGCTTAGAAAGTTCCATTTTCTCTTTTATTTGGTAAGCCACGGAAGCATATTATGGTAAATAAAAACTCAGATTTTGGAGTTCTTGGAGCTGAAGTTTAAATCTAAGTAGTCTAACCTCCTGTGTGACCTTGGGGAAATTATTTAACATCTCTGAGCTTCATTAGCCCCATTTTATAGATCAGGAAACAATTATGTTTACCCCATATGGTTGTCATGAAGATGAGATGGGACAACGCATGTAAAGCACTCCTGGCAATGGTAAATAGAAAGGGTTAATCAATTTTGGCTTTTATTTTCATAAGTAACACCTATACTGTCCCAGGCATTATACTAGGCAGATAATATCACCGGTTACCATAATTAAAGATTGAAGGTAAGAAAACATGACTTGTTCTAGATCACAATACTGGTTAGTGTGCAACAAGGATCTATGTTCCAGATCTCTTGGTTTCAACTTCCACCTGCACAGTCTTCAAGATGGATACAATGCAATGTTTTGCCCAATAGTATAGCAGTTTGAGACTGTAATTATGGATTATAGTCTAATAATAGTGATCAATGGGATATGGGACTCTCTATCCTTACCTGCTCCTCCATGTTTAAACTTTGAAGAGTTTACAATTATGTATCTTGTTACAGGCCTAATAGTGACACTGGCCACGTGGAAGCAGGTCAGGTGGGAGAACTTCACAAGGCCTCCCTTCCTTATGGGGTCCATGTGAATGGAATGGAGCCAGAGAGTACCAGATAGGAAGTCTGATTGCCCAGAATTTAGTTTTATTCAGTGCATCAAGTCTGCAAGGTAGAAATTAACAACCCCACTTTATAGATGAGTAAACTAAGCCACACTGTGTGTGACTAACTTGCTTAAGACCACAAAGCTAGTAAGAACTAGAGGTGTTATCAATGCTCGACAGAGTCAATATAATTATTCTTTTATTTTTTTTTAACATCTTTATTGAAGTATAATTGCTTTATAATGGTGTATTAGTTTCTGCTGTATAACAAAGTGTATCAGCTATACATGAACATATATCCCCATATGTCCTCCCTCTTGCATCTCCCACCCTCCCTATCCCACCCCTCTAGGTGGTGACAAAGTACCAAGCTGATCTCCCTGTGCTATGCGGCTGCTTCCCACTAGTTATCTGTTTTACATTTGGTAGTATATATATGTCTATGCCACTCTCTGACTTCGTCCCAGCTTCCCCTCCCCCTTCCCCGTGTCCTCAAGTCCATTCTCTACGTCTGCATCTTTATTCCTGTCCTGCCCCTAGGTTCTTCAGAACCATTTTTATTTTTATTTTTAGATTCTATATATATGTGTTAGCATACGGTATTTGTTTTTCTCTTTCTGAC
>NC_041230.1:30449384-30488219 GCF_002837175.3 Physeter macrocephalus
AGGATTGCTGGGTCATATGGTAGTTCTATTTTTAGTTTTTTAAGGAACCTCCATACTGTTCTCCATGGTGGCTGTATCAATTTACATTCCCACCAACAGTGCAAGAGGGTTCCCTTTTCTCCACACCCTCTACAGCACTTATGGTTTGTAGATTTTTTTTTTCACATTTGAAAAACAATTGTATTCCAACTTTTACGTGGAACTTTTAAAGCAATTTTAAAAATTAAAAAAATCATGACATTCATCTAGCAGTTTTACAGTGTAAGAACATGGTTTTCATACTTCTTTTTTACATTCCCATGACGTATTTATTTTTGAATTTTTGAATTTTATTTTTTTATACAACAGGTTCTTATTAGTTATCCATTTTATACATATTAGTGTATATATATGTCAATCCCAATCTCCCAATTCATCACACCACCACCTCCACCCCCCGCCCCTTTCCCCCTTGGTGTCCATACATATGTTCTCTACATCTGTGTCTCAAGTTCTGCCCCGAAAACCGGTTCATCTGTACCATTTTTCTAGGTTCCACATATATGCGTTAATATACGATATTTGTTTTTCTCTTTCTGACTTACTTCACTCTGTATGACAGTCTCTAGATTCATCCATGTCTCTAAAAATTTTGATGATGACCATTCTGAACAGTGTGAGGTGTGATACCTCATTGTAGTTTTGATTTGCATTTCTCTAATGATTAGTGATGTTGAGCATCATTTCATGTGCTTCTTGGCAATCTGTATATCTTCTTTGGAGAAATGTCTGTTTAGGTCTTCTGCCCATTTTTGGATTGGGTTGTTTGGTTTTTTGATATTGAGCTGCCTGAGCTGGTTGTATATTTTGGAGATTAATCCTTTGGCAGTTGATTCGTTTGCAAACATTTTCTCCTATTCTAAGGGTTTTCTTTTTGTCTTGTTTATGGTTTCCTTTGCTGTGAGAACGCTTTTAAGTTTCATTAGGTCCCATTTGTTTATTTTTGTTTTTATTTCCATTTTTCTAGAAGGTGGATCAAAAAGGATCTTGCTGTGATTTGTGTCAAAGAGTGTTCTGCCTATGTTTTCCTCTAAGAGTTTGATAGTGTCTGGCCTTAAATGTAGGTCTTTAACGCATTTTGAGTTTATTTTTGTGTATGGTGTTAGGGAGTGTTGTAATTTCATTCTTTTACTATTCTTTTTGTTGCAGTGGTGAATGGGAGTGTTTCCTTAATTTCTCTTTCAGATTTTTCATCATTAGTGTACAGGAGTGCAAGAGATTTCTGTGCATTCATTTTGTATCCTGCTACTTTACCAAATTCATCGTTTAGCTCTAGTAGTTTTCTGGTAGCATCTTTTGGATTTTCTGTGTGTAGCATCATGTCACCTGTAAACAGTGACAATTTTATATTTTCTTTTCTGATTTCAATTACTTTTATTTCTTTTTCTCCTCTCATTCCTGTGGCTTAAACTTCCAAAACTATGTTGAATAAGGTGGTGAGAGTGGGCAACCTTGTCCTTTTCCTGATCTTAGTGGAAATGGTTTCAGTTTTTCACCATTGAGAATGATGTTGGCTGTGGGTTTGTCATTTATGGCCTTTATTATGTTGAGGTAAGTTCCCTCTATGCCTACTTTCTGGAGGGTTTTTATCATACATGGCTGTTGAATTTTGTCAAAAGCTTTTTCTGTGTCTATTGAGATGATCATATGGTTTTTCTCCTTTAATTTGTTAATGTGATTTATCACATTGATTGATTTGCATATATCAAAGAATCCTTGCATTCTTGGTATAAACCTCACTTCATCATGGTGTATGATCCTTTTAATGTGTTGTTGGATTCTTTTTGTTAGTGTTTTGCTGAGGATTTTTGCATCTATGTTCATCAGTGATATTGGCCTGTAGTGTTCTTTTTTTGTGACATCTTTGTCTGGTTTTGGTATCAGGGTGATGGTGGCCTCGTAGAATGAGTTTGGGAGTGTTCCTCCCTCTGCTCTATTTTGGAAAAGTTTGAGAAGGATAGGTGTTAGCTCTTCTCTAAATGTTTCATAGAATTCACCTGTGAAGCCACCTGGTTCTGGGCTTTTGTTTGTTGGAAGATTTATAATCACAGTTTCAATTTCGATGTTTGTGATTGGTCTGTTTATGTTTTCTATTTCTTCCTGGTTCACTCAAAGGTTTTGCTTTTCTAAGAATTTGTCCATTTCTTCCAGGTTGTCCATTTTATTGGTTTATAGTTGCTTGTAGTACTCTCTCATGATCCTTTGTATTTCTGCCTTTGTATGTCGGCAGTGTCAGTTGTTACTTCTCCTTTTGCATTTCTAATTCTGTTGATTTGAGTCTTCTCCCTTTTTATCTTGATGAGTCTGGCTAGTGGTTTATCAATTTTGTTTATCTTCTCAAAGAACCAGGTTTTAGTATTATTGATCTTTGCTATCGTTTCCTTCATTTCTTTTTCATTTATTTCTGATCTTATCTTTGTGATTTCTTTCCTTCTTCTATCTTTGGGATTTTGTTGTTCTTCTTTCTCTAATTGCTTTAGGTGTAAGATTACGTTGTTTATTTGAGATGTTTCTTGTTTCTTGAGGTAGGATTGTATTGCTATAAACTTCCTTCTTAGAACTGCTTTTGCTGCATCCCATAGGTTTTGGGTCATCGTGTTTTCATTGTCTTTTGTTTCTAGGTATTTTTAAAATTTCCTCTTTGATTTCTTCAGTGATCTCTTGATTATTTAGTAGTGTATTGTTTAACCTCCATGTGTTTGTATTTTTTACAGATTTTTTCCTGTAATTGATATCTAGTCTCCTAGCACTGTGGTCAGAAAAGATGCTTGATACAATTTCAATTTTCTTAAATTTACCAAGGCTAGATTATGACCCAAGATATGATCTATCCTGGATACTTTCAATCTGTATGTGTCCCTAGGTCTGAAGTGGGTCTCTTGTAGACAGCATATATATGGGTCTTGTTTTTGTATCCATTCAGCCAGTCTATGTCGTTTGGTTGGAGCATTTAATCCATTTACATTTAAGGTAGTTATAGTTATGTGTGGTCCTTTTACCATTTTCTTAATTGTTTTGTGTTTGTTCTTGTAGGTCTTTTCTTTCTCTTGTGTTTCATGCCTAGAGAAGTTGCTTTAGCATTTGTTGTAAAGCTGGCTTGGTGGTGCTGAATTCTCTTAGCTTTTGCTTGTCTGTAAAGGTATTAATTTCTCCGTTGAATCTGAATGAGATCCTTGCTGCGTAGAGTAATCTTGGTTGTAGATTTTTCCCTTTCATCACTTTAAATATGTCCTGCCACTCCCTTCTGACTTGCAGAGTTTCTGCTCAAAGATCAGCTCTTAACCTTATGGGGATTCCCTTTTATGTTATTTGTTGTTTTTCCCTTGCTGCTTTTAATATTTTTTCTTTTTATTCAATTTTTAGTAGTTTGATTAATATGTGTCTTGTGTGTGTCTCTTTGGATTTATCCTTTATGGAACTCTCTGCACTTTGTGGACTTTATTGATTATTTCCTTTCCCATATTAGAAAAGTTTTCAACTATAATCTCTTCAAATATTTTCTCAGTCCCTTTCTTTTTCTCTTCTTCTTCTGGGACCCCTATAATTTGAATGTTGGTGTGTTTAATGTTGTCCCAGAGGTCTCTGAGACCCTCCTCAATCTTTTCATTCTTTTTTCCTTATTTTGCTCTGCAGTAGCTATTTCCACTATTTTATCTTCCCAGTCACTTATCCGTTGTTTTACATCAGTTATTCTGCCATTGATTCCTTCTAGAGAATTTTAAATTTCATTTATTGTGTTGTTCATCATTGTTTGTTTGCTCTTTAGCTCTTCTAGGTCCTTGTTAAACGTTTCTTGTGTTTTCTCCATTCTATTTCCAAGTTTTTGGATCAGCTTTACTATCATTACTCTGAATTCTTTTTCAGGTAGACTGCCTATTTCCTCTTCATTTGTTTGGTCTGGTGGCTTTTTACCTTGTTCCTTCATCTCCTTTGTATTTCTCTGTCTTCTCATTTTGCTTACTTTACTGTGTTTGGGGTCTCCTTTCTGCAGGCTGCAGGTTTGTAGTTACCATTGTTTTTGGTGTCTGCTCCCAGTGGGTAAGGTTGGTTCAGTGGATTGTGTAGGCTTCCAGGTGGAGGGGACTGGTGCCCCTGTGCTGGTGGATGAGGCTGGATCTTGTCTCTCTGGTGGGCAGGACCACGTCTGGTGGTGTTTTTTTGGGTGTCTGTGAACTTATTATGATTTTCGGCAGCCTCTCTGCTAATATGTGGGGTTGTGTTCCTGTCCTCCTAGTTGTTTGGCATAGGGTGTCCACCAATGTAGCTTGCTGGTTGTTGAGTGGAGCTGGGTCTTAGCATTGAGACCAAGGTCTCTGAGATAGCTTTCACCATTTGATATTAAGTGGGGCTGGTCTCTGGTGGACCAGTGTCATGAACTTGGCTTTCCCACCTCAGAGGCTCAGGTGGGTCTGACACCTGGCTGGAGACTCTTATGGGAAATCTGAGGTCTTCTGCCAGTGTTTAGTAGGTGTTCTATAGGAGCTGTTCCTCATGTATATGTATTTTTGATGTATTTGTGGGGAGGAAGGTGATCTCCACGTCTTACTCCTCCACCATCTTGAAGCTATCCCCAATATAATAATAATAATAATTGTTTTTTAAACAGTTTTTAAAAAAAAATCATTTATTTATGGCTGCATTGGGTCTTTGTTGCTTTGCGTGGGTTCTCATTGCGGTGGCTTCTGTTGTTGCGGAGCACGGGCTCTAGGCACGCAGGCTTCAGTAGCTGTGGCTCGAAGGCTCTAGGGCACAGGCTCAGTAGTCGTGGCGCACGGGCTTAGTTGCTCCGCGACATGTGGGATCTTCCCGGAGCAGGGCTCGAACCCGTGTCTCCTGCATTGGCAGGCGGATTCTTAACCACTGCACCACCAGGGAAGCCCCCCCAATATAATTATTCTTAAGTTGTTTATTATATTTCCAATGTACATTTGTATAATTATACTTTTATGGAGATATATAGAATTACAAAGTTATTTAAGATGGCATGTGGATGTGTCAGAACAATGCTACCAGGTAAAGTCTCAAATTTTCCCAAGGATACCTAGCAAATCTTCAAATATATTTGGGTGTCAGGCCTCTCAGCTGTGAAATGGCATGGTAGAATAGACATTTTAAGACTGGATAAGTTCTGCATTATTCTAGATGCTGTAAATCAATGTCTATTTAGTTAGGTAAGTATTAGAATGTCTTGACTTAAATGAGTGATTCATTACCAATCATCAATCTGAGATTATTATATTTTACCAATAGTTAATCTGTAGTTTTCAGGCCTCAACTATATTAAGTAATATATTTTTGGTGGCTGGTAACATCCATCACCCTGCTTCTTTTGGCTAGATATTTTAAAGCCAATAATCGTAATATTTTTACTGCATTAGTTTTAGAAATAATCTTTTATTTAATATTCAGGATATCGATTATTAACAGTTTATGTTACATAGTCTGATCCTGTCTCCAGTAACCTCACAATATACTTGAGCACTAATAACCAAAAAAGAAGACTCCCACACATCTGTAACTAACCAGAAAGCCTGAGTTTTATCCCACTGATGGGTAGGCTGGAAGCCAAGCTTGACAGAGCCTTCTTACCTTTATGTACTTTGTTTTCTCTATCATATAAATGGAGAGAATGTCAGATCTGTGTCAGAGGGTTTCCCTCTTAAATGCCTCTGAATATCTGTTATAAGGGCTTCTTATATTTCAGTTCAATCCATTCTCTAGATCACACAGGAAAAAACTGTAAAGATGAGAATGGTAAATCAACAGGAAAAGTGCTCAGAAACCATGAGCCCAAGTCTACCTTAGAAACCCTTTGGTCTTTTAGGCAGGACACAGTTTTGAAGTTCAAGGGCAGAGTCCTTGTGTTAAAAGGTGAATATTTTCAGAGTTAAAAGCAATACTCTTTCATGTTCTTTTTTTTTTTTTAAATGTTTCAGCAAAGCTCCAAAGGCCCAGAAAAGAAAATAAAGGGAGTACTTTATTTTTCCTCATTTCTCATTTTATGTTTCTTTGTTCATGAGGAGGTGGAGCTTCAGCTGAGGAGCTGAGGTTAGGGCTGCTGTAAACTCTCTGCAGTGCCCCATCAGAGGGCAGCCCCCACTGTCAGGGAGCAGTTGTGCTGACATGAGGACAAGCAGCAATTTCAAGGCATAGCCTGAACTGGCCGGCTCAGGAGTGAAGACAGCTTTGTTGCTCACATCCTCAGAACAGGGAAGGTGGAAATATGGCCAGGGCAAAGGTGGAGAGTCAAGAGGGGATACAGATTTGCCCTTCTGACGAATTCTACTGCTCTGGAAGTCATATGAGGTGCTTATGAGAGATGACATTATGATTTCGCGCCCCAAGAGTATAATTGAAGCGAAAAATCTAGGAACAGAAGTTGAACTTCAGATACAGATTAAAAAAAGAAAACTCTAAGGACATAGCAAAGATGACTATTTGATATTCTCTCTCTCTTTGGCATAACTACCCTTAAGGTAATGATTTCTTGATTCTTTGGCCAAAAGGGGAAATAGAAGGCTAATACAAAGAAAAAACTAGTACAGACAAAAGTGTCAGGTTGAGTGAGAGGAGAGGTTTGGGGGACGGAGATGAGAAATAAAATCTACCTGAAATGCTGTACAACTGAATTAAGTAAAACATTTGTAATATATTCTTGATTGTAAAAAGTATATAGATCCTTCTTTTTTGCACATGTATGTACACGTATATACAGACATTCACGCACATGTACATGTACAGGCACATGTACATATCACCTTCCTTTTTAATAGAAATTTTATTGAAGTATAGTTGATTTACAATATTTTATGAATTTCTGCTGTGTAGCAAAGTGATTCAGTTATGTGTGTATATATATTTTCATATTCTTTTCCATTATTGTTTATCACAAGATATTGAATATAGTTCCCTGTGCTATACAGTAGGACCTTGTTCTTTATACATCCTCGATATACTAGTTTGCATCTGCTAATCCCAAATTCCCAATCCTTCCCTTCCCGCACCTCCTCCCCCTTCGCAACCACAAGTCTATTCTCTATGTCTGTGAATCTGTTTCTGTTTCCTAGCATATCGGCTTTCTTTAACGACTACAACTGGGGAGTGAGAATAGGAGATGAGTCAAGGAGAAAACTTTCCCTTTTTTACTTAGCCTGGCATGTATAGAGTCTCAAAATATTTTTGTTGAATGAATGACATGAGGAATGAACAAATGAATGGAAATAACTGATCCTTCAGATCACTTCTCTTTCAGGGTTACACTGTATCCTTTGGGGACCCTAATTCAGCAGGGAGTAAAGATGAGAGTTGTCCTAGAGCAGGAGCAGAGTCATCTTTCTGCCCATTGATAACCTTTTGATTAATGTCCAGTAGTTGGAGGTAGAGAGAAAAGCTGGGAGGCTTTTGTGAGTACTCAGTATTGGGCTCTGGTGAGCAAAATAGATCCCATTAACTTGTATCAATTTCATTTATAAATCAGATATGTCACAGATATTATCAAAATAGATCCCATACATACCTGGAATTTAGAAGGAGAAGGTATAGAATATGATATCTTTAATACTATACAAGTTATGATTACTTAAGAGAAATATTTGGGCATTAAGTGAAGAAATGAGAGTAATTCCTCTAAGAAAATGTGGAGCTAATTTGTATTAAGTGCATACTAGAGGCCAGCCTGTTTTTTGGTACTTAACATGAAGTAATTAGGTACTTTACATAAAGTAATTTGGCATTAGTATTTGTTTTTAATACAGACAAGGAATTTGAGGGCAAAGTAAACACATCACAGGACAATAAAGTGAAATATTTTTGTCTGCATCTCTAGCTGTGATGAGGACAAGGAAAGCAGCCTCTTGTATGGAGGGGAGGAGAGCATAGGATGAAGAATGGAATTTCGACTATTTCTTGAGGCCTAGGGTGGGGCTTTTATAAAGACAGAAACTGTCAAAGTTTTCTTCAATCCCCCATAGCATTTATGTTGTGAGAACCTGGATCTCCATCTTAGCATTCCTGTCTCCTTGTCGTGTGTGTACGTGTGTGTGTGTGTGTGTGTGTGTGTGTGTGTGTGTCTGTCAAATATTTATAGGTTGGGTTCTTTGGGAAACAGGACAAGACAGAGCAAATAGTACAAAATGTATATTGGGGAGCAACCTTGGGGAGCTCCGGAACAGAGATTAGAAATGGTTAGGCATTATACTACCAGTTTGCTTAGGCTTTGGCCAGGGGATGCTCCCAGAAGAGTAGGACCTTGACTCTAAAGTTGATAGGACTGTGATGAAACTAGGAGCTGGAGCCTGCCTCCTAATCAGACTGCTTGCACCCAGGCAACGAGTTTTTTCTTGAAGTGGGATTTGAGCAGCTTATTGCCAATTCTCATTTCAATATAGTATATTTGGTTCCTCTAGTATATTTGTTGATCAGTCCTCGAAAACATATGGAAATATATGAATGTTTTTCTCATCTTTACACAACAGGCTTAAATGATAAAAGATATATCCAAGTTTTGAAGGATATTCTAAAATAAAACCAGTGTTTCCTCTGGAAGAGTGATTTTACTGTTTTCACCCATCTTTGGTTATTCTGTGGATTTTCACATTTCTGAATCATCAGACTGCAAATACTAACTTTTCTCCCCCTGGTTCCAAATCTAATTTAATCAATAGCAGTACTGGCTCATTCTCTGCTCCAATGTAGGTCTTTCAGTCTTGCCTGCTTTATTTTATTTTACTTAATTTTTATTATATAAGTTTCAAGTGTACAGCATTATTTTTTTTAACATCTTTATTGGAGTATAACTGTTTTACAATAGTGTGTTAGTTTCTCCTTTACAACAAAGTGAATCAGTTATACATATACATATGTTCCCATATCTCTTCCCTCTTGCGTCTCCCTCCCTCCCACCCTCCCTATCCCACCCCTCTAGATGGTCACAAAGCACAGAGCTGATCTCCCTGTGCTATGCGGCTGCTTCCCACTAGCTATCTATTTTACATTTGGCAGTGTATAAGTGTACAGCATTATAATTCAACATTTGTATGCAGTAAAAAATGATAACCGTCACAAGTCTAATTACTATCCATCACCATACAGTTGACCCCTTTCCCTCTGGTAACAACTAATCTGATCTCTGTATCTGTGAGTTTATTTTTGTTTTATTTCATTGGTTAATTGGTTTTTTGTTTTTGTTTTTTGTTTTAGATTCCCCATATGAGTGAAATCATTTAGTATTTGTTTTCTTTGTCCAACTTATTTCACTTAGCATAATACCCTCAAGGTTCATCCATGTTGTTAGACGGCAGAATTTTATTCTTTTTTTATGGCTGAGTGGTAATCCATTGTGTATATGTAGCACATCTTCTTTATCCATTCATCCATCAATGGATACTTAGATTGTTTCAATATCTTGACTAATTGTAAATAATGCTGCAATGAATTTAGCGTTTCATATATCTTTTTGAATTAGTGTTTTTGTGTTCTTTGGATGAATACCTAGAAGTAGAATAGCTGGGTATGTAATAGTTCTATTCTTAATTTTTGGAGTAATCTCCATACCATTTTTCCATAGTGGCTGCACCAATTTACACTCCCACCAACAGTGTATTTACACTCCCACCAACAGGGCTCCCTTTTTTCTACATCTTCTCCAACAGTTCTTATTTTTTGTGTTTTTAATTATGGCCATTCTAACAGGTGTGAGGTGATAGCTCAATGTGGTTTTGATTTGCATTTCCCTGGTAGTTAGTGATGTTGAACATCTTTTTGTGTGTCTGCTGGCCATCTGTATGTCTTCTTTGAAAAATGCCTATTCAAATCCACTGCTCATTTTTAAATTGGGTTGTTTATATTTTTGTTGTTGAGTTGCATGAATTCTTCATATATTTTGGCTATTAACTCTTTATCAGATGTATGATTTGCAAATATCTTCTCCAATGCAGTAGATTGCCTTTACATTTTGATGATTATTTCCTTTACTGTGCAGAAGCTTTTTAGTTTGATATAGTCCCATTTGATCTTGCCTTTGAAGTCATTCACAAAAACATTGCTAACACAGATGTTATTGAGGTTACCACCTATGTTTTCTTCTAGGAATTTTATGGTTTCAGGTCTTACATGCAAGTCTTTAATCCCCTTGAGTTAATTTTTATGTGTAGTGTAAGATAGTGGTCTAGTTTAAATCTTTTGCATTTGGCTGTTCAGCTTTCCCAGCACCATCTACTGAAGAGACTATCCTTTCTCCATTGTATTTCTTTGCTCCTCTGTTGTAAATTGTTAATGTATATGTCAGTTGTTTTCTGGGCTCTCAATTCTGTTCCATTGATCTTTGTGTCTGTTTTTGTGCCGGTACCGTACTGTTTTGGTTACTGTAGTTTTGTAGTATAATTTGAAATCAGTGAGTGTGATACCTCTAGCTTTCTTCTTCTTTTTCAACATTGTTTTGGATATTTGGGATCTTTTGTGGTTCCATATAAATTTTAGAATTATTTGTTTTAGTTCTGTGAAAAATGCCTTGGAATTTTGATAGGGATTGTATTGAATTTGTAGATTGCTTTGGGTAGTATGGACATTTTAACCATATTAATTCTTCCAATCCATGAACACAGAATATCTTTCCATTTATATGTGTCTTCTTCAATTTCTTTCATCAATATCTTATAGTTTTCAGTATATAGGTCTTTTACTTCCTTGGTTAGATTTATCCCGAGGTATCTTATTATTTTTGATGCAGTTGTAAATGAGATTGTATCTTAATTGCTCTTTCTGATAGTTCATTATTAGTGTATAGAAATGCTATAGTTTCTATATATTTATCTTGCAACTTTACTGAATTCATTTATTAGCTCTAACAGTTTTTTGGTGGTGTCTTTAGGGTACTGTATATGTAATATCATGTCATCTGCAAATAGTGACAGTTTTACATCTTTCTTTCTTTTTCTTTCTTTCTTTCTTTCTTTCTTTTTTCTTCCTTCCCTCCTTCCTTCCTTCCTTTCTATTTGGATGGCTTTTATTACTTTTTCTTGTTTTACTGTTTTGGCTAGGACTTCCAATGCTATATTGAATAAAAGTGGAGAGAGTGGGTATCCTTGTCTCATTTCCGATCTTAGAGGAAATGCTTTCAGCTTTTCGCCATTTCATATGATGTTTCATATGATGTCATATATGGCCTTTATTGAGCCATGTTCCCTCTATACTTACTTTGTTGGGAGTTTTTATCATAAATGGATGTTGAAATTTTTCAAATGCTTTTTCTGTGTCTATTGAGATGATCATGTGATTTTTATTCTTTGTTTTGTTAATGTGATGTATCACATTGATTAATTTGCAGATATTGAACCATCCTTGTATACCTGGACTAAATCCCACTTGATCATGGTGAATGATCATTTTAATGTATTGTTAGATTCAGTTTGCTAATATTTTGTTAAGGATTTTTGCATCTTTGTTCATCGAAGATTTTGACCTCCAATTTTCTTTTTCTGCGGTGTTCTTGTCCCATTTTTGTATCAGGGTAATGCTAGCTTTGTAAAATGTGTTTGGAAGGTTTTCCTTCTCTTCAGTTTTTTGGAAGAATTTGAGAATATAGGTGTTAAATTTGCTTTGAATATTTTGTAGAATTTGCCAATGAAGCCATCTTGTCCTGGGCTTTTTTTGTTGAGTGATTTTTGATTACTGTTTCAATCTCCCTTCTAGTAATCAGTTTATTCAGATTTTCTGTTTCTCCATTATTTAGTCTTAGAAGATTGTATGTTTCTAGAGTTTATCCATTTCTTGTAGGTTGTCCAATTTGTTGGCGTATAATTATTTGTAGTAGTCTTTTATGATGCCTTGATTTCTGTGGTATCAATTTTACTTCTCTTTCATTTCTGATTTTATTTATGTGAGTCCTCTCTTTTTTTTTTGCTTGGTTAGTCTAGCTAAAGGTTTGTCAATTTTGTTTATCTTTTCAAAGAATAAGCTCTTAGTTTCACTGATCTTTTCTATTGTTTTTTAGTCTCTATTTCATTTACTTCCTCTCCGATCTCTATTATTTCCTTCCTTCTACTAATTTTAGGCTTTTTTGTTATTGTTGTTGTTGTTCTTTTCCTAGTTCCTTTAGGTGTTAGATTGTTTGTTTGGGATATTTTCTTGTTTCTTCAGGTAAACCTCTCCTTTGATTTCTTCAATGACCTATTGGTTATTCAGTGAAATACTAACTCTTAGAATACAACTTTTAGCTGTAAACTCCTCATACAATTTGAATTTAAGTAATATGGTTGGAATATCTATTAATATTTTTAATTATGTTATTAAGCATACAAATTTAATTTCTATACCTATATATATTTATTCAGATCATAGGCATTATGTCTGTGATTTAACTCATGCTTTGAGAAGTGGAAGAGCATAATTATTTAACTCATGCTTTGAGAAGTGGAGGAGTATAATTTGATTAATTAGTTTATTTATTTATTTATTTATTTATTTATTCTTTAGAAAGGACTCATGGTTTTGAGATGAGTCCTGAACTATCTCAGGTTGAGATAAAACCTGAACTAAATGTTGAAAAAGGAGTAAGAGAGGATCACCAAATGAATGAAGAAAGAACAAGGGAACTCCAGGAGGAATTTATTACATAGAATTAGCAAAGAATAAAATGTGTGACCTCCTTGAAAGGAGAGAGGTTTGCACAAGGATTTGCTTGAAAGCTAAGTGGATCCAGGCTGTGTAGAGTCCCATATCCAGGGCAGTATTTAACAGCAGTTAAGAGTATGACCTGTAGTGTCATAGATACCTGGACTCAAACTCATGTTCTGTCTTTTTCCAACTAACAAAGATGATTTTGGACAATTCCTCTGTCTTTAGTTTCCTCATCTGTATAATGGGAATTATGGTACCACTTTAAATATCAAATGATATAATGAGTGCAAAGTACTATTCCCAGTGCCTGGTACATAGTAAATACTCATCATTAGATAATGTAAAATAATCAGGATATGCATATCATTAATATTATAATTATTTTATATTTCAGTAATTTTAAAATCACATAACAGTATATGTAAGCACTCATTTACATCACATTCTTTAAATACTAAAGCCATGTCCCCTTTATATAAAACCATCTCCCATATGTTGGGGTTTTCATGGCAGTCTACATACAGTCTGAACAGTGGGAGAGAGCTTCAGATATTTGCCTTTAGTACTACTGAAAGCTGATTGTGTGGTGCTGATTAGATAATGCAGATGTGTGCATATCAAATGTCTCCAGAACACTCATTGTTTAGATTGTTTTCACAATACCCCCTAGATGAGTCGTCTTCACCTGTCTATTTATTGTGTTTACTTTCCTATAAGTTGGTGAAGAACCTGTGGCTATAATCTTCAGGTTGTTAAAAGAAATAAACAATTCAAATGAGGTATTTGGTTTATGTTTGTTTTTCTCTGTCTCTGATAATTAGGGATGAATCATGCCTTAGATTTATTCTCAAATGGGAAGCATTCATGAAACTAGCAAGACATGAACCTCCAATTAGTAGGGCAATAGATGGCAAGTTTTTTCCAATCACGCCTTACTCTTCTCTCACCCTCCCCTACCCACCCACTCCCACTCCCACTTAATTGAGAAAATGTTGTCATTTATCTGTCATTTCATGAGTGTTGATTAATAAAAATTGCAAGATATTAGTGAATAAGGCCAAGTATAGAATAGCAGGGCTTCCTAGTTTGCAGTTCCCTACTTTCAGTCTGTTGTTCCTCTAGTCCATCCCCAATGCTGTTTCCCTTGTGACTCTTAAAAATGTAAATCTGATCATGTAGGCCACCTGCCTCAACCCTTCAGGGACTCACTCCACTCTTGCTTTCTAGATAAATTATATTCAAATACTTTAGCATAGTGTTCAGGGCTCCTTCAAATGTGATCCTCAACTATTGCCAGTCTCAGCTGACATCCTTTTGTACTGCATTCTTCATCGGGATGGAGTGAGCTGCCAGAGGCAGCATGAGCTTTCATGAGTCTCAGTGCCTTTGCATCACACCTGAGCCCCTCTTTTGTTTCCTCTCTAGTGCTCACTCATATTTCACAACTAACTCAAAGGCTGTTGCTCTTTTCTAAATGCCTTCCTTGACACCCCATCTGACATGACTAAATTTGATTTCTTTTTCTCTGTTTCCATAGATACCTGAATGAATCTTCTTAATGGTAATTATGACAGTGTTTTAGAATACAGTGGCATTCATAATTTGAGACAGAGAGGGAAGAGAAGATTAAAGTAGAATTGATACCCCTGCAACAGCCTTGATAAGAAAGGAAAAATTAAAGATAACATCATAATTTATGAATATTTTAAAGATCCAGTGAGAATGATGGAAGAATATTCTCTTGAACACACCTGCTCAACCCTGCCTCATTCAAATATTATGAAACACGTAAAACCAAGCAGAGGGTCTATGCTATGCATGAATATGTAACATAATACTAAAATGAATAATTGGTCACATTTATTGAGTGGCCTTTTTATAGACATTGCTTTTGAGCCTGTGATGAGAAGTAAAATATATCCCGCTTTAGGCAGTTAGGAAACTGATGCGTAAGTGCCAACTGTGCCATATCTCAATGTTAGTTAAGTGGCAAAGCTGGGAATAAAACCCTTTCTACTTGATCCTGAGGCCTATGGTGATGACAGGGGTAACAATGAAGGTACCTTAGTGAATCAACAAAGATGAGGTCGGCTGAAATGAACCCTCCAGGGTGGTTTGGCAAACCTGTATCGTTTAGCATAGCCTGCTCTGCTGTCCAGGGCAAATCTAAGGGGTGACTAGGCTGACCTGATATATCTTTAAGTGTCCTAATTATTATGTAATTCTAATGACCATTAGGAGATTAAAAAAAATTATTGGAGTATAGTTGATTTACAATGTTGTATTAGTTTCAGGTATACAGCAGAGTGAATCAGTTATACATATACATATATCCACTCTTTTTTAGATTCTTTTCCCATGTAGGTCATTACAGAGTATTAAGTAGAGTTCCCCGTGCTATACAGTAGGTCTTTATTAGTTATCTCTTTTATATATAGTAGTGTGTATATGTCGATCCCAACCTTCCATTTATCCTGCCCCGCCCTTTCCCTCCTGGTAACCATAAGATTGTTCTCTACATCTGTAACTCTATTTCTGTTTTGTAAATAAGTGCATTTGTACCATTTTTTTAGATTCCACATATAAGCGATATCCATTAGGAGATTATATCTCATTTGAGGGAATGGTGGTGGGATCTTTGTACCAACAGAATATATTTCAGTTGTCTTTTCAATTGTAGTTTTCCTATCAACTGTGATCAGCTTCATGCAGAGGTCCTTTCTCTTTAATTCTTGATTCCGTCATGTCAAATTTAGTAGGTACCGGGCGGAAGACAATCAATGTTTCTTAAATGGTATTGAATGAATGTAGTTTATCTGTCTTTTAGATAGAGCCCAATGCTGAAAGAAAAGTTTAGAATGCTCTTGACAGTAGATTCGTAGATTTGTGGAGTTGGAAGGAAGTGTAGTGGTTGGGTAATCCAACACCTTCATGAGTTAGTGACCAATTCATGCTTAGAAGCCATGCTTCTAGTTTGCCCACTGTCATACCTTTTTCCTTCTTTGGAGTTCAGAACTGAATGGCTCTTAGATCTATAAAATTAACGATTGATGAAAGAGCTTGGTGTCCAAATAGTCCACCCTCTCACCCAATAAAGAAGCACTTTTTACAGATCTCTGCTCATTTTGGAGGCTGGACGCTAAGCAATGTGACTAGGGAGGTGTCTTCTACTCATGCCCAGAATGATGGCAGCAAGACAGTATATGGATCCTGTTGTTCAGGATTCCAGCTGAGGGCCAGAACAATGGGTCTTTTCTGAAAACGCTTCCTGAGCTTTGGGTTGCTGCGTTTCAAACCAAAATATTGAAATGTGGCATATGGCCAATATTTATAGGCCATTTTGCCAAGGAACCTTCACAGAGCTTATTACCAGGAGGATTTTCATGATTACTACCATCAAAATTAAAAAGGAATTCATTTGAGAAATAAACCCCTGGGCTCAGTAAACAAAACACAAGCATATCCAGAATCCTGGGTTACCTTTGCCAAATTCTCTCCCATCATCAGGCAATTGCCCAGAGAAACCCCGACTTCCAGCCAACTTGGGTTTCACAGAGAAATACTCAGACCTCTTCTGTTTTAACTTCATTCTTCCGTTCATGGCTATAAACATTTTTTTAAATTCTTCATTTCATGACTATAAAGATTAAAAAAATCTTTATAGAAGGAGTTCTATAGATTTACTATTCCTAAATCCATTATCATCATAAATAGAACTCCTAGATTTGGAATATGAAGACATATGATCAAATTTTTAATGAAATACTCTGATTAAGTCAAACTGCCAGTACGTCTTCACATTGGCAAGACTCAGAGCTACTCAGAGATGGGGATAATTTTCCTGGGTGTAATCATGACTCTTTGAACTGGAGTCAGCTAAAAGTGCTTCAAAGCCTGTCTAGTTCTCTTCCCTTAACCACTTTTCCTTCATTGCAACATGTCCTTCAATATGGGGACAACTGGATCTTTTCAATTTCATATACAGCATTTAAATTCATAACAGGGGTTGCCTAAGTTGAAATTTATCAAACAGTGGTGTGTTGGAGCTGGCTCATGAGAGATAATTATAAGCTTTTCAGGAATTTTGAGAGCTGGTTGGTGGCCATGGTTGGGGTATTTATAACATGGAAATTGCCAAATGCAACAAATCAGGGCTTTTAATTTATTATTTGTTTAAGAGCATACCACTGCAAAGTGTTCACATATTAATTCATTCCTTTAAGGCTTTGTTAAAATGCCACCCCCTGTTTGAAGCTCTCTGTGATCCAGTGAAATCCCTTTCCCAATAGTACTTCATTTTGAATCTTTTTATGAGATAAATAATTTCCACCCATGAATTATGGACATTTATCCACACCCACATGTCTTATTTTTTCTAGAATCTTAGTTTGTTGAGTGTTGAATTGCTATATGATTTTAAAAAATCCTTTAGAATGTCTAGTGTAATCCTTGCAGGTTTAGCACTCAGAAAATATTTTGTAAATTGCCAGTAAAATATTAGCCCACTAGTGATCTAAGATTCTACTTATGCTCAGTTATGCCACTGCCTCCATTAAAACCTCAGTTGAGATTCTCCCAGTGGAAACCATAGCAGTATCAGGGTATTGACATGATATATCATCCAAAGAAGGTAAGAGTGAGCATGGAGTAGAGGGGGACAGCCTCTGTATTTAGCTTTGGCTGAGATAACACTCCTTAACTTTTAAAGACTGGTAATTTGATCCATTTCTTTGGTTATAAAATTGCTCCCACTAGGGAAGGGGGTAGGAAGGGATATGCCATCTTGTGCTTTGAAACTGACGAATTTATTTCAGAGGGTACAGCATGTAAAAACATTACACTTTTTTTACAAGGTAGCACAGCTATGAGCATGCTTAGAGAAAGGAGGAGGATTTAAAGAAGAGTAAATGATTAAAATTTCATTTGGTTATTTCTTCACTTATTCACTCAATAAACATGGATTGGTTGAATAATATATTCTAGACTTTGTTTTAGGCACTGAGGATATAAAGAAAATAAGAATTTATACATCCCTGTGGAAATTGCAATCTATCAGAATTTGAAGGTGGAGGAAATGAATTTAGAAAGAGATTTCTTCAAAATTATGGGAAATTTAAGAGTCAAATAGAATGGCAAATTGAAAGGACCAATCGAAAACAGTTTTAGAAAGTGAAATGTGCTATGGCTAATGGTGAAATATACAAAAGACTCTTTTTTCTTTGATATGATTGGAGTTGAGTTCAGAGGGAGAAAGAGAGAGAGTAAAAGAGAGATAAGAATGCGGGTTTGAACAGATTCCTCCTTCCTCCAGCCCAGATTTATACTTCCAAAGATATATATAGATGCTATTTATACCCAGTGGAGCCATTAGTGCTGAAGAGCTTAGCTACATGGATAGTAATTAGGAAGAGGCAATGAGAAAACCTATTTCCCCGAGGTCTTCTCCCTGCTTCACTCCCACAACTTCTGTCTGCCCACTTGTGCAATGGAGGTAGCTACAGCGATTCTGTTCTCACAGTAGCAAGATAAATCACTAAAGCCGTTTTGCACTTGCCCAGGGACTTTCAAGTGAGGATCTCAAAGTGAATCCAGGCTGCTGTGTGCCACAAAGAGGACCAACATTTCTCTTTGGCTTTAAAAGATGTCCCATTGTGAGGATGAACTTTGGATTTTATCTCTCCCTTTGAAATAGATACATCAAAGTGAGACATCTGAAGGCAAAGACACAATGATCCCCAATCCAAAGCCAAGTTCAAAAACACAGAGATGAGTTGTGTTATTATGATATTGTATTTGCTGGATGAGATGGAGGACAAAGAAAGATTAACTTGCAAACATAAAACAGGCCTTGAAATTTCGATTAGTCTTGGGCCCCAGGGCACATACTTTTTCAGCAGGACACTTAGTTTTTAGAAGTAGGGTAGCAATGGCACATGTGACACATGAAACCTCATTTTTCTCTCAGTCTGAAATGTACAGTTATTCAAGTGAAATTTATTAATGATTAGATGATGAATGAGGAAAATGAGTTTTGGAAAGTTGTTATTGAGAAGTGCTTTCTTTTTGGGGGGGCCCAAGCTCATGCTTTTGAGGGCTGCATTCAGGGTTAGGCATTTTAAGTACAGCAGTGGCTTTCTGTATGCCAACTTTCTAAAGCATAATTCCAAGTCAGGTATACCTACCTAATTGTAACTATGTAAATGTGCTTGAAACTATAAATTATAATTGAATAATTAAATTATATATGTATCAATCATATTAAAGGATAAAATCTTCTAGCCCAGCTCTGAATATCAGTATAGAGAAAAACATTTCAAATCTATTCATTTTTAAATTCCTTATCCTTGATTACTACACCTACTTTTTTGCTCAAGTGATACTGGAATAGTTTATTTATTCATTCCACATGCAACACACCAGGAAGGTAAATTTTTGATTTCAGGATCATACCCCCTTCTGTTGTCTTAATTGGGGTTCCCCAGAACCAGACCCTAATAAGGATTCGAAAGAAAAGAGTTGGCTTGGGAAGTGAAGGAAACAGGTAGAGAAGTGCATAGTGATGCAGAAAAGAGAAAACAGTCAATAAAAGGTACCCATCACCCTGCCTAACTAGAGTTACTATTTCCATTTGCATTGGCCAGACTCCTCTTCCTCATTGATAACTCAGTTCATATCTTGCAGGGTTGTTTTGCAGTCAAATGCTCTACCCCTGAGCTATACCCACATGGGTTGTTTTGAAGATTAAAGTATGCAAAGCCAATTACTGGGGACCTGGCCTATAATGATCATCTATCATTATTATTGCAGCTAAATAATGAGAGAATAAATAACATTTTCACAGAGCTTCTGGAGACAGACATTGTCTCGAAGGCAGAATTATTGTGACATATCAGGGAAATGAAAAGAAAATCGATGTTTTATGTCTTTTCCTTGAGTCTGTAGCCCAAAGATCTGAGGAGCTTCAATTTTGTACTTACTAATGGCTTTCATTTGAGCACATTAAACATTTCACTGGAGCTGTTTGAGATTTTACAGCTCTTTCTCATCTCATGTTGAGAGTGAAAAGGTATGCTTTTCAGAGATGAATTGAGTCTACCTAAGCATGAATGAGAGGATCAGAGGAAGTTCCCTTCTGGCATCATTTCAGAGATTAGTAATTTGTGAAACTCTGATGATGCAAGGAACAGCATAGAAAGCCATTTCTTTCCCTTTTGTCCAGTCTAAATGCAAATTTGAACTTTCGTGGCAGTTTGTTTGCATGTTAACGTCTGTGCTCTGTCACCCTGGAGTGCTTTAGACTTCCTAAATTAGGTTGGGCAGGTGATTTAAAGAAGGGGTCATTCCATTACATAGGCTCCATTTCAGAGGCACAATGCACAGAACTGGAAATTCACAGGAGCTTCATTTTATCCTAGGGATGGTGGCCTGGAGAAGGAGTGTCAAGGGCCACATCTGGTCAGAAGTAGCCTCCGGCATGGCATGTCTCCTCAAATATGGAAAAGTGCAGCAAAAGAAGAAAGGGTAAGAGTACACCGTGGTCTAATTAGCATTTGCTTCTTGTAGCCCTGGAAATGTCAGTCACCAGTTGGTAACAAAATAAGGATGTAATGTCAGAGATAATGAATTAAATTGTGGCCATTTGCATTGGAATGCCATGATAATGATCTGAAATTACCATTGTATATATTCCCCTTGACAGTTCAAACTTGGACTCCAAGCTAATAGTATTTTGGATGAACTTTAAACCAGTGGAATTGCTTTGAGTACACTCCTTTTGGCAAGCCATGTGGATTTGAGAAAGTTAATTTACCTCTGCTTTGTTCAAGCTGTTTGGTAATTGACGAACATACCATAAAAGTTTTAGTGACTAACCCGCAGGGACCATTTAACTTATTTACTAGGTAAAAGTGAAATGTACTTGATTACCTTCCCTAATCTGGCTCTCCAAATGAAGCCAAGGCAGAATAAATACTGTCTTTTCGTGTGTGCATGCAGTCTCTGTTGCACAAAACATTGCAGGCAAATATTTTCAGAAAATCTGAAAGGAGCAGTTGCATTTTCTCCCATTAGCTTCGGTTTATAGTTCTGCTGCAAGCATTAGACATTGCTTAGGGAGGACTTATGTCTCTGTGTATGAGGACTAGAGGCTCTGTTGCAGTGGGGTTAGGCAGCAACCCACAGAATCAGCACATTATCTTCAGAGCATCTGTTGTGTGAATAACTCTCTGACAGCTCTCCACTATTGTGAAGCAGTTAAAATAAGAGCCACTTTTTTTCCCCCTGGCCTCCAGGTGTCTAATTACACGATAGCATCCTTTCATAAGCAGAATGTTATTATGAGATAAGTGCCCACATGTATCTTAGTTTCCATTAAACTGTATTCCTTGATACACCTTTGTAGAATGTTTTTTGACACTGCAAACAAAGAAGGTTGTGTTGAAGTAGTAGCAAAGTCAAAAGATGTGCTCTATCCCATTCACTCTACCTTAGTGGGAGCCTCTCACAGAAGTGGGTTAGATTTCCAGCCTTATCTCTTCCTAACTATGCCTTTTGAGGAACGTTAATTCAGCAACCCATGCCTCAGTTTCCTCATCTGGAATTATGAGCTGACATTAAAAGTTGGCTGTGAGGATTAAATGAGATAACTCCTGTGACACATATGATATGGTGCCTGGAGCAGGGCTTCTTACCTGGAAGGCCTTCTTAAACGCAGATCCTGGATCCCATTTCCCAGAGATTCTGATCCAGTGGGCCTGGGGTGGGGCTTAAGAATTTGCATTTCTAGTAAGATCTCAGGTGGTACTTAGTCCAGGGACCACACTTTGACAACCACTAGTCTAGAAGGTAAACGATACTTGAGAATTTTGGTTTTCTTCTTCTGTGGCTGGAATAAATTGCTACATCAGTAGAAGTCTCTAGAGGACCCCAATCAAGTTTTATTCACCAGTAATACCACCTATCCCAGAAACTAACTTAATTGGTATTGAGGACTGAATCAAGTTGAGCTGTGGATTTTAGAAGGTCTAGAAACTGCATAGTCTGTGACATAGTTGGTCAGAGAACAGACACCGAAGCCAGAGCACCTGCAGTATGATCCCAGCTCTGCCACTTATTGTTTATATGTCCTTGGGCAAGTCTTAAGCTGCTTAAGCCTCTGTTTTCTCATCTATGAAATGGGTATCGTAATAGTACATACGTTATCTGTTGTTTATAATATTTATATTCCTTAATCCCACAAGGTACTATCAGTCCTACAAAGTACAGTATCAGGCACAGAAAGCATCTGAACATTTCTGGCTGTCCTTATTGTTAGTAGTTACTTCTCTCCTCTACAATGTCACCTCTCCCCCTATCAGGGAGAAATCAGTTCTTACCATGGTTCTGTTTCTGAAAGTTGTCATGTCACATTAGAGGTGTTTCTGTGTTTTGATATTTGCTTCAAAAAGTAACTATCTGGGGAATTCCCTGGCAGTCCAGTGGTTAGGACTCTGTGCTTTCACTGCCGAGGGTGAAGGTTCGATTCCAGGTTGGGGAACTAAGATCCCCCAAGCCATGCGGTGCAGCCAAAAAAAAAGAAAAAGTAACTATCCCTGTGAATGATGACAGATTAGGTATTAAACTAATTTGCATTAAGAAATAGTTATACCAGATAACCTAGCCCCATTACATATGGAAGCAGATGTCCTCAAGAAATAGGTTTTATGGATATAACTGGATGTACTAGGTTAAACTAAGTTATCAGTTTCTGATGGGAGCTTACTTGCGGGAGGTGGTGGCCAACGTAAATAGTGGAGACTGACCCATAGGTATGAACAGGGCACTAAAGATCCACTTCTCCCTTTCCATTGTTGTATCTTGGTCTGACTGTATTTGCAAGTGGTGAGGGTTCTGAAATCAAGATGGACCTGGAATGGGGATGGCTAGAGCTGCTCCGAACTTTGGAAAAAAAATTACATACCAAGAAATTGCAATTGTTAAAATAATGTGAGTTGAGAAAAATAAAGAAAAGGTATAAGAAGAGTGTGAAAATCATCTTTATTTATTTATTTTAAAAATTAATTTATTTTGTTTTATTTAGTTTTGGCTGTGCTGGGTCTTCGTTGCTGCACGCAGGTTTTCTCTAGTTGCGATGAGCAGGGGCTACTTTTCATTGTGGTGCACAGGCTTCTCCATTGCGGTGGCTTCTCTTGTTGTGGAGCACGGGCTCTAGGCATGTGGGCTTCAGTAGTCGTGGCTCGCAGGCTCTAGAGCGCAGGCTCAGTAGTTGTGGCACATGGGTTTAGTTGCTCCACGGCATGTGGGATCTTCCTGGACCAGGGCTCGAACCTGTGTCCCTTGCATTGGCAGGCGGATTCTTAACCACTGCGCCACCAGGGAAGCCGGAAAATCATCTTTATTTTTATCTTTCATAGTTAACCGCATTAGTGTTTATGCCTACCAGATTTTTCTCTGTAGACACACACACAAACACACAATTTATGTATTTATTAAATCAAAATTATTATTTTTATCCATGCTGTTTTTAATGTGCTCTTTATCAATAATATATCATGGACAGATTTCTATATTAAAAAATAACTCAAGACATTACTTTAGTGTCTGCATAGAATTCCATTGCATGGATATATCATAATTGACTTATTGAATCTCTGTACTGCAGTGTGATGAGTACTTTGTACTTATGTCTTTGTAGATTTTTCATGAATTCTTCATGATAATTTATGAAGAGTTGAGTGAATCATCAAATATTATGCAAATTTTAGGGGTTTTGAGCAGTACATTAGTTACACAGAGTAAAGGGCAAGCTTATTTTAGTGTAATATTTTTGCTAGCTAGTGTTCACTCATTCATTTAGTCATTAATTATGAGTGAATTCCTGATATGTGCCAGGCCTTTGATTATAGCAACAGATAAGTATAGATTAAATTTGTTCAAGATGGTAAAAAGGCCAATGCATTTTCTCTCATTGTGGGTGCAATATGTGTTTACTCTTGGGCAGGAAAATTATTGTGTCCAGATCTACTTATGTCACCTTGGCTGCATATTAGAATCACCCAGGAAACTTTTAAAAAATACTAATGCTTAGCCTCCTCTGCAGCTCTTCTGCAGTCTGTGTTTGGTTCTGAGCATCAGGTAGTTTTTTAAATTTCCCAGTTGATTCTAGTGAGCAGCCAGGTTTGAGAATTACTGAGCTAAGACACTCACCCCTCTCTCATCTGGACTTTAACAAGACCCTACCCTCAAACTGCCAGGCCATCTGAGCTTCAGTCTGTCTTAGTGTCCAGGTCTCAACCCACATGAGAAATATGAGGAATATTTTGTAACTCTGGCGGGGAGAATGAATAGCCTTACTTTCATTTTTGCCAAGTTGGAGAGGGTCCCTCTTGCATCTGAGATGAGACTGATGATATCAGTGTTTCCTTTCCTGCTGAAACCTCCTCAAATTTGGGGTATGTGGATTGGGTCTGATCTTTCTCCAGTTTCTGGCTGAGATTCAACACACACACGTGCACGCACACACACACCACACATAACTTTGACTTTTATGTGGTTGGATTATGTCAGTCTATCACTGGGGGATACCAGTGTCAAATCCACAGTTCTGAATGACTGAGAGTCTATTTTACAATGTGGCTTAGATACTTGCTTTATTAAAACCCAAATATGCTTCAAAAATACAATCTGGAAGAGCAAATTGCTTGGATGGGAGAGAGGGATTTTATAAACCCCAGTAACAGTGAACCACTCAAACCTTCCTCTCGAGTTCCACGGCCAGGCAGCAGGATCCTATCTGTGCCGTTTACTGCAGAGTGCTTAGCGTCCCTGATGTATGGAGGAGCCTGATGCCCCACATGTGCTCTAGAGTAATTCAATTTGTTTTCCCTGGATGGAGACATTAGGTTTTGAAAAATAGTAAAATGTGCTTGCCTTGAGCACTGTTTTGAGAAAAATACGGATTTCCTTCTTACTGTCTATTAAGTCTCTCAGGAAGCTTTAAAAAAGGTTCTGGTTAAAGAGGTTTGCATGAGTTTACTAGATTATAAACACATGTGATGTTCAGAAAAATAATCAGCAACAGCAATACAATTTGCATCTCAGGGTTGTTGCCCCCCCCCGAATAAACCTCACTGTCACTTAATTTCTTCATTATTAAGAGAAGAAATTGTTTTTCTAGTCTTCAAATATAAAAGGAGAGTCCTTCCCTCTTTACAGTATTGTTGAAGTGAATCTGAATTCAGTTCTTTTTATGTGCCAGGCACTGTACCCATTGCTTAGGTGTTGTATCTCATTTAATCCTACATTTGTGTACAGACCAAGTGCTGTGAGTGGCAGCCATTTATGTTCATAACTCAGTGCACCGGTCCTGTGCACTGAGACGGAAGAAAAAATGCATATGTTTAGGGTTATATGGTAGAAGAAACTGATGGTTTAAATAAGCAAGTTTACTTTATGCAAGAGAAGAAGAATTGCTTTCTTCCAAAATGTGGTACTATTCCGTGACCCAGTGACAATTCCTGGGCTTGCCCTCTCCCATCTCCTTTGAGTGTAAATGGCTCAAACACTTACGTGTCCACTAATGACATGTAAGATCCCAGGTGTTTGTCTCAGGCTTGTATAGGTGGGATATACAACTGCTACGTACTGCCCGCCCAACTGTTTCTCATTCTCTCAACATTTTTTGGTTCTCTGGTTCCGTATTTGATTCTGTATGTTAGATCCAGGGCTCTTTGTCTCCAGGGCTGTGTATCTGAAAACTTATCTTAGAACCTCCTGAGACTTGGTCTTCATGTCTTTTCAGCTCAATGATTTAATATATATTTGTTTAACACCCCCTAGTTGCAAGTACCCTGTTAAGCCCTGTAGATACAAGCGTGGAAAACGAATACCTTTGAACCCAATGTTGATGTGGTACTGTAACTGCTTTTCCTTCCTTTCTTGTGGAGTCTTGTATACGGGAAACAAATAGTTTAAGGCTCCTCCAACCTGTTTCTTGATTCCAGTGGTTCACTTGTTAGTGGTATAAATTTGACGTATTTGGTTGATCTCATCCTTGATTTTCTTCTCTGTACAATGGAGATCATAAAGTAAAATTTACCTCATAGGTTTACTGTAGAAGTACAGAAATGCAAGAGGGAGTAAAAAATGATAATTTAACACTGGAGAGTTAATAAAAAGACACTGTGCACTATTCTTGTGATGGAATACCATAAAGCAACATGAATCAATGTGCTAATTTGTCATGTATTCCCATGATTGCACCTGTAAAAACAACAAGATTCAATAAAAATTTAAGATCTAAATAGTGGTATACAGGATGATACTATTAATGAAGAGTGAAAGGGTAACTCACCCAACGATATTATTTCCTGTTGGTTATGGACATATACATATTAATAAAAACGTATGAACCCAAATGGAGACAATCACACCAACTTTCTAATGATGTTGATGGGGAGAAAAAGAGGGAAATGCATTTGGGCAGGGGTGAAGCGTTTTCATCCTACCTATAACATCTGATTTCCTCCAAAAAAGGATTTCATCAGATATGACAAAATGCTAATTTTGCAATTTTAGGATGAACGTGTCATTTTTCTCATTCTTTTTGGAATTTAAATACTTCTTAATCATAAAATGTAAAAGGAGAGGGAGAGGGAGATAGAGGGAAGCAAGAGGAAGAGGAAGCTTGAGTGAGGTACTGCCTCCTTTCTGGGTTTGCCTTTCTGAGAGGGGCGTGAGGGGGAGAGACGTTGCAAGTAGAGCTAACAGACAGCTCCACACCACATTGTGCCTGAGGCACCCAGTACACAGAGAGGCATTCAGATAGGCTGCTGGTGAGGCACTGGTCGTTTTGGATGCTTCTGCTCTCATGTGAATGAAGCAGCAAAGGTTTTAAGAGCTTCACACCCCAGCTCTGATCTGAAATGAAGTTAGGTGTTTGAGAAACAGCTGCTGGAAACAGCTCTGCTCTCTCTGGAGCCTCTGTTCATCTTCAAAGCAGCTGCGGGAAGGGAGCTCCGGAGGGAGGCAAGCAAACTATCTTGGGCATGTGTGTGTGTTAATAAAAACAAAAGGGCTCTCCCTAAATAAAACATGGTTGGTTTTCCCAGGATGAAGAATTCAATTGTTAAGTCCACATTTCTGCCTCTTCTGAAGTTTTGAGCAAAGAACTTAGAGCCTCATCTTTCCTTGCCCTTGGGGCCTTTGGATTCAAACAGCCCTGGACTCTTATCCCAGGCCCAGCTCAGCCATTTCCAGCTGTGGGATCTAGGGCAAAGTAACTAACCTCTCTGAGCCTCAGTTTACTCTTCTGTCAGTTAGCTTAGACCCTTGTTGTGATGATGTGTATGGAGAACGTGAAAAATGATAGACCTCAATATAAGTGAATACCTTCTGCTAACCTTCTTCAGTAACATATTCCTTTTTATTAGACTCTCTTCTGATTGCCTTTTTCACTAATAGGGTGATCAGCTTGTCTTGATTTGCCCAGGCTTTCCTTGTTTTAGCACTGACAGTTCTGTGTCCTGGGAAACCCCTCAGCTCTGGGCAAAACAGAATGGTTGGTCACTCTGCAGTGTATTCTGGCATATGACAGACAGAGTTCCTTGTCCTCAGGAAGTTTATAATCTAGTGTTACTTCTTAATCCCCTCATCATCCTTGATGTATGAATTGTAATTATTGTTTATTTTATTATTGTTATTACTCTACAGCCTCCCATGCTAGACTATACATTCAGAGAAAGCAAGGAGTACATTATTTTTTAATTTTTTACATTATTTCCCCTATTATCAAACTCATAATTACTGGGGATTCAATAAATATGTACCATACACATTAATTAATACATGAGATTAACGGAGTTGTCTTCCTCCCAGTTTTTGTGGTCTTAATCATAACACTGAGTTATTTTAGTCTTTAAATTTCTATGTGAATTATGCACACATATATACAGAAACATTGAATTTGATTCTCTCAGTCACTGGTGCATGAACATTAGTATGTTGAAGAATCACCTGGAGGTGTTGTTAAAATTCAAAATTTGGAGCCCTGTACCTGAGATTCTGCTACAGCAACTAAGGGATAGGGCCAAAGAATCTGCAGCCACTCAAAATGAGTCTCACGTCACCGTAGCAATGGGAAAAACACAGGTCTGTCCTCTTGACCTATGAATAGGGTACATTCTGGTCCAGGTTTACATGTGTCGATTCAGTGAAATTATCAATAGCACCCCTTTTACCTTCGGGTATACCTGATCTGATGGATATGTATGTAGTCACCTCACTTATGAGTCTATGCACTGCAATACTTAACACACCCTAGAGAGCTCTTTTGTTGGCTACCTCTCTAGGGATCTTGTTTTTCTTTCGTAACTTACAGCCGTGCCTGCTTCAGCAGCACATATACTAAAATTGGAACGATACGGAGAAGATTAGCATGGTCCCTGTACAAGGATGACACGCAAATTCGTGAAGTGTTCCATATTTTTTTTAAGTTTAAATGGTATCATACTCTACCTATTACTTTTTCACTCAACATTTTGTTGTTGAGATTTATACATGAATATTTAATTCTTTTATCTTAACCTCTAAACGCCACTGTACAAAGAAGACCAAACTTTATTTATTCTTACCACTGCAATTAGATTATTTTAATTTTTTGCCAACAATGCTACAATAAATAACTTTACACATGAAAAAAAAAATAACTTACAGCCTTTCTTACTCATCCATCTAGTGAAGTAGGCTTTGCTTTCTCACTTTTAAAAATTGTTCATCATCTCAAAACTTACAAACCCAAGGGACTGTTTTAACCTATGTTACTTTCTCAGTGGAATAGGAAAACCAGCTCACTTCGTTCCCTTAATATGATGCTCATATTTCCATAATGGAGATAGTCTAGCCTAGAGTTTAATGTAAATGTGATTATTATGAAAAAAATCATGCCTTTGTGCATAGGAACATCTTTCCTGTGCAAATAACCCCAGGAGGCCAATCCAGAAATCCTGGTGGATAATTCTATTAGAAGCTCTCATCAGAAGCTCTCTACTCAGTTCTCACCTGAGTGCAGTCACAACTTCAACTCAATCCTAAAGGTACCTGCTTCTTTTTTTTGTTTTGTTTTGTTTTTTTTTGTTTGTTTGTTTGTTTTGTGGTATGCGGGCCTTCCTCTGTTGTGGCCTCTCCCGTTGCGGAGCACAGGCTCCGGACGCGCAGGCTCAGCGGCCATGCATGGCTCACGGGCCCAGCCGCTCCGCGGCACGTGGGATCCTCCCACACCGGGGCGCGAACCCGGTTCCCCTGCATCGGCAGGCGGACGCGCAACCCCTGCGCCACCAGGGAAGCCCCAAGGTACCTGCTTCTTAAAGATGTGTTAGGGAAGTCTATTTAGCCATGAGTTTCATACTTGGAAAATGAATATGAGTCTCTTGGATAAGAGGTTGTGGAAATTAGATAATGAGGTCGCTGATAATGAGGTAAGACTTGACGTTCTAGGATCATCCGGCTTGGGTTCGAAGTCCTGTTCTACCATTTACTGGCTGTGTGAAGTTGGGCAAATTATATTCTCTCGGTCTTAATATCCTCATCAGTAAATGGGGATGATAACAGTATAATAGGGCATTGTCAGGATTAAAGAAAATAAGTCTTATCGCAGACTGTCTTGTTGCCGTTGCAACCTCTTTTTGGCTCACCTCTGATTTCAGCCAAAGCTTTGATGGACGATTCTGATTCATACCGATCACATCCCACCTCAAGGGTTGCTTATCTTCCTGTGTTTTGCCCCAAGGCCTTCTCCAAACCTTGGGAGTTTCCTTGTTGCTACATGGAAATAAATGCCCCCGAGCCTCCTGTTGTTCGGAAGAACAATTATGGAAGTAATTTTGCATGCTTCCTGGAAGCCTTGGCAAGGTCAAGACCTTGTTGCTAAAATCAGAGATCTATATAGAGCATTCTTACTAGGTTTTCCTCCTTCCTCATCTCATTTCCCTCATTTGCTCACTCCGCTTTCCAAGGATTGACCCCCACTCCAAAAAAAAATCTTCTCCCCCCCTTCCCCCTCCACCAATCCTAGTCTTAAACTCTAGGAAAATCAAAATAAGTTATATAAAGCACTGAGCATAGTTTTGGCACCTAATAAGCTCCCAATGAAAGTTACCTACTACTACTAATCATAATAAAAATGCCAATATCTTTTGCCCTGCAGGGTGAGCTAGAGATCTGTATAATATAAAGGAATCTTTCTGATTCTTTTTTGAAATAGAATTGAGATAAAAAAATTTTTCTACCCAAAAAGCTCATACACTCTATAGTCTTCATTTTACCAAGATAAATAATCTATTGTTTTCTACTTTCTACCTCACAGTAATGTTCTTAAGAATCGTAAATGAGTGCTTTTACTTAGTTTTTTCATCCCCCAGGCAGAGGAAAGGAAACCACTTAAATTCAGGGGAGTAGTCTGTATTGAACACCTGTTAATCTTTTTATATTTTACTGCTGTTTCCACAGCATGAAAGAGACTGTTTTCATTACCGCCCCTGGCAAATGTTATTATTTGTTGAGCATCCACTTGTCCTTGTATTTAGAGATGTAGGCCATCATTGACTTTTTTTTTTGTCTAATCACTTTGCAGAAATTCTTGTGGGTTTTCTGAAGCTGAGACCATCTTCTCAGCTCATCCTAAACATATAGATTTCATTCTGTGTCACAAGAGATTACAAGAGGAGTTTAGACATACTTCCTAACCAGTTCTTCAGGTAAAGAAGATTCTGGAAATGTATGGCACTCAGAAGTGTGCATTATTATTTACTTATTTTAAAAATTTATTTATTTATTTATTTAGGCTGTGTTGGGTCTTCGTTTCTGTGCGAGGGCTTTCTCCAGTTGCGGCGAGCGGGGGCCACTCTTCATCGCGGTACGCGGGCCTCTCACTGTCACGGCCTCTCCCGTTGCGGAGCGCAGGCTCAACAGTTGTGGCTCACGGGCCTAGCTGCTCCGCGGCATGTGGGATCTTCCCAGACCAGGGCTCAAACCCATGTCGGAGCGCAGGCTCAACAGGTGTGGCTCACGGGCCTAGCTGCTCCGCGGCATGTGGGATCTTCCCAGACCAGGGCTCAAACCCATGTCCCCTGCATTGGCAGGCAGATTCTTAACCACTGCGCCACCAGGGAAGCCCCAGAAGTGTGCATTATTATTGTGGAAAGACTATTTCTAACACTCTATTCCTCTCCAAATTTTCAGTCTCCTAAACTTTTTCCTGGTTGAAGATAACAAGTTCTGATTGGTCTTTGATGGAGTTAAAGATAGACTGTCTCAACTTTGTTTACCAAACCATTTCTTTTTTTAAAAATTTCTTTTCTTCAAAATAATAAGGAAAATGTGTCTGTTTCCTTTGTTGGCTTTTATTATTAAAAGTTGTTTGTATGCATCCCAGTCGGTCACTGCTACTCACAACTAGGTTAGATGTCTCTGTCTGGTATAATACTTTGTATTTATTCAATCACAGTCAGGAAGATTGCCTCTATTGTCTTTCTTCCTGAATTGCAAGCTCCTTGAAGAAAAATCTTTTCTTAGTAACTAGTTCCTGACACATAAAGGAGCTTCTTGAATCTTTGGTTTCATTTCCATATTATATTTATTTCAATTCCACAAATTCCATTATACAGCTTCTCACTGTGACACAAGTACAAGAATTAAATAGAAAATTCTATAATCTGGTTACTTATGCCCATTGTAGAAATCATTTCATTTGGAGAAGACATATTTTCCATTTAGTATAAATGATAGAAATGCATATTATGAAAAAGAAAATTATCAAAGTTATAACCGGTTAGAAATAACTATTGTTTGTATGATACTTTAAGCATCACAAGTAATCTAAAAGATAAGAACAGGTAACATCTAGTGGCAGCTCTGTTCCGGGGCGTTGTGCTAAGCACTTTGCATACATTCTTTTGTTTGTAATTCAGTGATTCTATGAACTAAGTGCTATGCTGAGGTTAAGTATTGACTTGCCAAAGTTAACACAGCTTGTAAAAGGTGGATCTGGGATTCCAACCAAGGTTTGTCTGACTCCAGGATCTATAGATTAACTTTGACATACTCTATCTTACTTCCTATCTATTATCTCATCTCATTCTTACTGCCCAGAAGCTATTAGTTTCCTTCTTTTAGGGTCAGGGTAACTGAGATTCAGGAAAGTTCAGGGCTTAGCCTTAGAGTTCCATACTGGAAAGGGCAGAATAGTAGTCAATTTGTCTCGTTTTTCTCTCCTATCCCATCACCTCCCTACACCCTCTGATATATATCCTATTTAAAACCTTGCGGGTTCAGGTGCTACCCATTTGAACTACACATGCTTTTTCTACCAAAATAAAATTCTGTTGGGGATTGTCTTAGAACGGTTTCCCTAGAAAGCAGAGCCTGGGGCACAAGCTATGTGCTAATATTTTATCGAGGAGAACAATTTTTAGGAAGCAGGAGTGAGATTAAAAAGGAAATTAAGTGGGAAAGGAGAAAAGGCAAGTATGAAGGGATCCATTGCCTAGTTGGTTACAGCTTTGTGAAAGTGGGGCTGATTGCTTATTCTCATGAGATGTCTTCCAGATGTCTATATGTACTTTTTTTTCTGTTTAAATAGTCAGGGGGGAGAAAGGAAAAGAATGTATTCATGGATTCTTATCTCTCATTTCCAAAGTTTTCCCCATTGTGTGTCAACTGGGTTATTCTCAGCCCTTCTGCAGCAGCTCTCCTGGGGAGTTACCAGGAAAGCTGAATTCTGACACAACGGAAGTATCCATGTAGCAAGCCAGAATATATGAGGTAATCCATGGTCAATCTCTACCTGGTCACCTGCAGTTTAAAAGTCAGTGGACCCCCAAGGGACCAGCCAGGGCACCTGCATAGGCACTAAGCTAGTTCTCACGAGCAACAAGGAAACCTACGGTTTGTGTGTTAAGATGCGAAAGGCATGATGCTATCACATCATGCTTGCACAGCACATTATCACAATTCCAAAACATTCTGCAGTGTGTGACAGGAAAAAGTGCCAGCAGATTGAAAAGAATCCAGAATTCTAGGAAAACTAGGGGTCTCCTCAAGAGAAAGATTTCTCTTCTCTTCCCAGGAATAAATTATAGTTTTCCTGAATATCTGAAAGCAGTGTTGGGGGTTACCCTTGAAAGCCCAGGCTGGGTTTGGTCAAATAAGTTCATGGGCACATTTACAAATTAAATCCAAGTTGTTTTGAACTTTTATCTAGTAACAGTCCAGTCTACACAGGTACTCAGCATTCTTGTCATATATAATAGTATCTCCACACACCTGTGTTCTCAGATGTCCAGTAGGAGACAGGCTTCTCCACCCCTGGTAGACCTCACTGTATCTCACTACACATGCCCATGAGTTCATGAAGACACAGCCCCTGCCAGAGGATGGCTACTGAATTTAACAACCCTCCCTGCACAGAAGATGAAAACCTCCCCCCACCACCCAGCACTTATTAGAATGCAATTGTTGCCAGGCAGTCTTCCTTAGAAGGTCATCCAAAGCATCAAGCAGAAAACTGTGGCTGATAGAATCCAGGGAGATGTTTAAACTCCATTGGCTAAAGCACAGGTTCCAACTTACCCCATCGTCATGCTGGGAAATACCTTAACCTGAATCAGTCTGGAGGACCTTTGAGTCAGAAGGTGGGAGAACCTCCTGATACTAATTTATGTGATGGTCTTAGGTACTGCATGGGGGTGAGTCCATACTGAGAAAGAGAATGAGATGGAAATTTGGTCCCATGACAAAGCATCATTCAGGAGAAGGAGGAGGGATTTGGTCCATCTCTATCCTCTTGGACTCTGTGAGTCCTAGATGAACTGGCTGTTAAACAAAGTGAACACTAAATCAGCTATCTGCGTCTACTTTTCATTGGGTGCTGTCAAAACTTGCATGGGCCACAAGGGTCAGGAAGTGGTACATGTAGCATCCCAATGGCAGTATTCATTGTGTGATGAGCAAGAACAGAAGTTCTGGCAGCAACTGTGGAAGCATCATTAGTGGAGTTATCTGCCATGTTCCCAACATGTGATATTGGCATCACTGACCCAGACATTAGTGTCCTTGGTCTCCAGTATCAGCAACCTGGGTCCAGGCATTAGCAGCCTTAGTAACATCAGCAGCTACAGTGAAGCCTCAGCAGGCATGAACAGCTGGAGGTGTACTTTTGTTAAGGGAAGTAAGGGTTCTAGAGGCAGACAGCCATAGTATAGGCTTGCGAGTGTGCTTTTCTATGTTCTTGAAGGACAGGTGAACTGGCTATGGGGGAGTGTTGACTGTGCCTAACACACACTTTAATGGTGATGGTGCTGGGGCCATTTCAGGACCTCTCAGTTGCCTAAGAAAATTTGCTCTACACCCTCTAGGAGGCAGGGGATGGACTAGTCCAGGGGTCTGAACACGTTTTCTGTAAGGGGCCAGATAGTAAATATTGTAGGCTTGGCAAGCCTTGCCATCTCTGTTACAGCTGTTCACCTCTGCCATTGTAGCACAAATGCAGTCATAGAAAATACATAAAAAGATAAGCATGACTGTGTTCCAATAAAACTTTATTTACAAAAACAGGTCATGGGCCTGTTTAGGCCCCTGGGTTGTAGTGTGCTGATCCCTAGACTAGTTAAAGAAAACACCAGCACAGTTAGACCGAAGTAGAAGCTTCTTTTTATCCCTTATTTATAACAGACCAGAAAAACAAACACCGCTTCTAATATCTTGCCATTTCTTTCTCTGCCATTAACATTTTATTTTGACTTTATAACTCTTTAACTGCATGAAACATTTATGTAAGACAGTAAAGTATAGTGATGTATTCATTATTTTTTATTACCTGGAGGATGAATGAAAACGCAATGTACTCACCAGCTGCCATAGTCAACTGATAAAATTATATGTTCTCTATTCATTGATCAGTATATAAAATGATATAAGAAATATATATTCTATTGTTATAAGCATAAAGTGTGAAACTCATAATTGTTTATAACACTAAATCCCAATTCATTCTGCAAGAGATATAAGGCAAGTGAATAACTGAAAAATCATGTCCTAGGCATAATATAATCTTCAGAATTATGTCCAATATGCACATTAAGTAAAGTGAATACAAGCCATGAAATGTAACATCAAGGGAATAGCCTTGCACAAGTTGACTTGAATAATTAAATATACCCCCCTTCCTATAATAGGTAGGGTGGGTATTCATCTGTAGAGGAATATGGGATGCTTCAGGTATCACTAGAATAGGGTTTCAGAGATATATGTTTGCAGTGCATCAATGTATACATATTTATACACATATACATCACATATGCTTACTGTGTACGTACATACATGCACATATACACAGATATACACATACACATTTTTCAAGCTCTGTTGATTTAATCTTATTTTATTTAGGCTCAGGTAGTCTACAAAAAGAAGAGAGCTTAGACATCAGCATCCACTTTATTTTCACTTGATCGCTCTGCCGATCCAAGGGACCCTGTAACTGAGAATGGTTTATTCAAGACACTAATGCCAAATCTAAAGAAAAAAAATGATACAAATGAATTTATTTACAAAACAGAAACAGACTCACAGACTTAGAGAAAGAACTTATGGTTACTGGGGGGAAGAGTGGGAGGCAGGGATAGATTGGGAGTTTGGAATTGACATGTACACACTGCTATATTAAAAATGGATAACCAAAAAGGACGTACTGTATAGCACAGAGAACTCTGCTCCATACTCTGTAATAACCTTAATGGGAAAATAATTTGAAAAAGAATAGATACATGTATATGTATAACCGAATCACTTTGCTGTATACCTGAAACTAACTCAACACTGTTAATCAACTATACTCCAATAAAAAAAAAAAACCCACTAATGCCAATTGAGTTGGGATTCAAAACACCCTCTTCTCCATTCCTGCTACCACACTCTGCCTTAATGCCTTGAGCTCTCCTCATCTCCACCTCTAGTCAATAACTCTTTTCCCTGCAGGAAATCTCTTTTTAGTTTACTGCTCTTTTCATTATATGGAGACTTTCTTTTTTTTTTTTTTTTTTTTTTTTTTGCGGTACGCGGGCCTCTCACTGTTGTGGCCTCTCCCGTTGCGGAGCACAGCGGACGCGCAGGCTCAGCGGCCATGGCTCACGGGCCCAGCCGCTCCGCGGCATGTGGGATCTTCCCGGACTGGGGCACGAGCCCGTGTCCCCTGCATCAGCAGGCAGACGCGCAACCACTGCGCCACCAGGGAAGTCCTCTTCATTATTTTTTTATTTCAGGCTTGTGTGGGCTTCATATCTTATTTGTCATTAGGAATGCAGTAATGCAGTCAGTTTTAAAAGATTTATAGTTTTTCAGCACTGAAACACATTTCCTGCTATTCTGCTGTTATGCCCTTTAGATATTTATTAGGGTTCTGAGATAGCAGATGAGCTCTTAATAAATATCACCGTTTACAAATACTTAATTAGGTGATTCAAGGTGCTGAATATTGTAAAAGAAAAAAAATTGTGGAAATAAATTAGCTGAGGCTGGTAGTTCTCATGCTTAATTCCTGATTTCAAGTGATTTTATTCATTGAAAAGATCTCATTATTTTCATGGATTGACTTTGTAATGTTATATCAATACTTTCAAATTTATAAAATAAATGTGCATTAATAAAATATAACTTTTATCAGCTTCCCCAAATGTGTTTACCATAAAATGTTTTATTTTAAAAAGTTTCTTGCTACTTAAAATCAAAGTGAAAATCAGTGAAACAGTAAGATAAGTATAATGTCAGAATTGGGGTGTTGATAGGTGATTGTGTTATATGCTGAGATATTTGAGCAAAGTAGGTACAAGAAAAGAACTTAAGAAATAAATAGTTCTAAGACTAGTTTTCTGAAACAGAGAAAGAGCCTCTGGAAACTCCCATAGAAACTCATCCATGGGTCCCTGTTATATAAAATAGCAAAAAACAGACCCTCTCTGTCAGAGCTGGAGATGGAGCAGTTGCTTTCCCATAAATTTAGTCATCTAACATATTTCTAATGTGTGCCAGGCACTTTTCTAGGTACTGGGTTAAATAAAATAGGTGACTCTTGCCCTTAAGGAGATTACATTCCAGTGGGAGAAAACATATAAAAGAAGCATAATATATACAGTATTATTATAAAGATAATATTAATAGTATAATATTATTATAAGAGGGAAAAAACAAAGCAGAGTCATCTCTCTAAGAGTGCTAGGCTGGGGAGGGGTGTTTTAGACAGGTTATTTTGGGTAAGTCTCATGGAGAAGGTGACTTGAAGCTGATGAGGGAATGAGCCATGTGAACTTAAGGATGAAGGTTGTTATGCGCAGGAGTAGCCAGTTCACGGGTGCTGAGGGAGCAGAAGGTAGCCAGTGTGCTGTAGTGGAAAGATTAGGGGTGAAAGTAATAGGCCATGATCACTCATCTCCTCCTACTGTCACGGGACCTGCAATAACTTTCAGCCCCATGATTTTCAAACTACTGTTATAGTCTGAACTACCATTCAGCGGACGAAGATACTGAGTCATAGAAATTAAGCTACTGGCTCAAGGTCACTACTTTGTAGGTATACCTATTTTGAGGGTATTTTGTAGGAAGCCTTTATAGCAATGCCTTGCTGTTTGGATCTTATAGTCCTTATTTTGCCCATAAGAAAACATCAAAGAACTTAACTCCCTCATGATTGCACAACTAATGAATGTTACATATGGGATTAAAATCCAGGTCTCTGTTTTTAAGATTGATGCTCAGGGCACCTGTACATAGGGAGAGGGACTCTTGTCAAATTGCCTAATAACACCTAACAAATGTAACTACAAATGGGCAATGTGAGGTTTATTAAATTTCCTAGAGAGGAGAATAGTATTATGAAAGCACAGTTTGTCATGCTAAAGGATCTGAGTTTTTAATGGGGTTCAAATGGGAGAAAGGATCCTTTTAGAATTTGTGGAATGACTTCAATTAAAGAGAAGAGGATGCAAACTCCTGTCTAAAGTTTCAAGTGCCGGTTGGGTTCCTTAGGCCAGTGATTGTCAACTGGAGGATATTTTGTCCTCCAGGGAAAATTGGAAAAGTCTGGAGACATTTTTGAATGTCATGACTTGGGGTTGGGATGCCACTGGCATCTTGTGGGTAGAACCCAGAGAGGCAGCTAAACATCCTACAATGTGCAGGACAACCCAAAGGAATTGTTTAGCCCAAGATAACAGCAGCGCCAAGGTTGAGAAACCTTCTTTTAGTACACATGGGAGAAAAGACGTAATTTGGGAACTAGAGTGTCTGAATTCAGACAGTCTACTATTAGTATTATTATACTTTTAATCAGGGAGACTGATCTAGTTGATTTGCAAAAATAGAATATTATATAGATTTCTCAGCAGGAAGGATTGTGATCGACTGAAGAAGAATGAAAATCTCAAAGCATATAGACATGAGATAAAATTCTGGAGCTGCTACCTGTTTTAGCTGCTGTGTGATTACTTCTGAAATTCTCAGTTTCTTCATCTATAAAATGAGAACCCTAAAAAGATGCACTTTTCATTGTTTGGAGATTTTTTGAAAAAACACACATTTTTCGCCCAAGTTTGAAACTATTAACAAATGTTAGTTATATTTACTGAACACCTGTTCAAACTGAGCGGATAATACTATTTAATTATGAGAAATGCAGTACAAATCAGTCTCCCAGTTTTCATGAGAAACTGAGAAATAGTCTGGCTTAGATGCAGGTTTTATCTGGGTGAAACCAGACTCAATTTTGATCTATAGGTGTCACCTGTTTGGCGTATGTTCTACTAAATTTCTGGCCCTCCCAAATCTGGTGAGGAAAGAAAAGTATCTCACAGAGAGAATGCAGGAAATGTTTCAAGGATAAAAATCATTTAAAATATTTTTAAGGGCTGGCTGCTAAAAGTTTAAACTTTGTTGTTTTTTCTTTTCTAGAAAGGGAATTGTAAATTGAAGGGAATTTGCTAAATATGTTACAGCACAACAAATTAAAATCATCTTCATCTTCATGTCAGAGATCAACATGTAGCAAAAATCAGTGTTAATATTTTGGGTTGGGCTTCCCTGGTGGCGCGGTGGTTGAGAGTCTGCCTGCCGATGCAGGGGACATGGGTTCGTGACCCG
>NC_041230.1:30488283-30504171 GCF_002837175.3 Physeter macrocephalus
AAAAAAAAAAAAAAAAAAAAAAAATATTTTGGGTTACAGCTGACTTAGTAGGTGGCTATTTGAGACTTTCTTTGCAAATTGCTCTATGTTAGGTAGGTTGATTTCTCCCTGTTTTTCATTGCTTAAAGCAGAAGTAACAATTCCGACTCCCTGTCACTTAAAGAGGTGGCGATTTATTACATTTAGCTGAAAGGGCACTGTTGGAGCACCGACAACGTAAGTTAACTGTAATCAAGGTGCTCCAGACGGGCTGTTGTGGCCTCCCAGGTTGTTCCTTATCTGCCCAAGCTGCTCCTTGGGACTGTCTGTCCACAGAAATGCTGCTGGAGAAAAGACTCGGGAGTGATCAGCTTTTCGCTGGTTGTATGTCACAGTCTGGGTGATTACTGATTTTCTTTTTATGTGTCCTGTTTTATACATCCAGCAGAATCATGGGCTGTACTTCTCCACTGTTGGGTTAGAGCACGTTCAGTAATTGTTCCTCCAACCACTTGTAAGAAAGATTTACATATAGAGAAGTTAGTTTTTGGTTGGAATTCAAACAGCCAAGAGATGCTAAAAGATACAATTTCAGTTTAGCCAAGGAGTAGGGTCTTAGTGTCAACCTAAGTCCTTGTTTCTTATTTTTGGCTACAAAGAGATACTTAGTTTTCAGTATGAGATACAGGGCCATGTACTGGTTTACAGGGCTCCAATTCCATGGGCAAAGAGCTCTATGAAGACATCACAGACATACTCAGCCACAGGGTCTGCCTTTTTCCTAACACTTCAGTGATTGTATGATTTAAGAGGCCCTTTTAGTCTTTGTTTGTTTTGTTTTGTTTTCAAGATTGTCTCATGGATAGATGTTACAGATATACCTATATTTTAAATATAACTGGGATCACGCAGTTTGGTAACAACCATTCCAATTTTAGGCTACAGCATATTTAATATCTATGTAAGAAATCCTCCAACATTCTTAACCAAGAGCTAACTTCAAAGTATAATAATGGGAAACTTTCTATTTAATTAAAATACATACTTTCTGGCTAAGGAATAAAGTTCCTTATATTTCTTTTTCTTTTTTTATATGTTCTAAGATAATATAGATATCACATAATTTTCCCTGTATTCAGTCCATTGTAACTTAACAAAGAGAAACTTTGCCTTTGAATTTGAGGAATACATTTCGTCCAGAGATAAACTTTCATAATATTTGCTTCGGAACCTAAGAGTTTAATTTATAATTCCCCATTATGTTCGGCAATTGTCAGAGTGGAAGCCAATAGCAGATGAAAGAGTAAGGGGAGGAGTGTGAAAAACTGACATTGGTATTAGACTTTTAAAACTTTTTACAGGTATTTTTGCACAATTGATATTAGAATGTGGCATTGGTGGCATTTCAGGTTTCCTTGTAGGCTATACCTTTTAGTGGTGATAGTGTAAAGAAATTAGTGTAAAATCTGTCTTGACTGAATGATTATAAAGCCTGCACATCCTATTTTTCAGAGGAGGTTTTAATATGAGAAGAGCTTTTACCCCATTGTCTGTTTTTCTATGTCAATTAAGTTACTAAGTTATAATATAAATACAAAAAAGACATAAATCATATTTTTATAGCTTGAAGAAAATCAGTTTCACTCAGTTCAAGAAAGAGAATATTACCAGTACTCTAGAAACACTCATCATGGCACCTTAGTCACTAACTCCTTCTCCTCAATGAGAACTTCCATTCTGATTTCTAATACCAGAGATTGGTTTTGTCTATTTTTGAATTTTATATAAATAAAATTTATATAAATAAAATCATGAATTATAAACTCATTTGTGTCTGCTTTTCTTTTTGTCTCAACATTTTTTTCATGAGATTAATCCATAGCATTAGTTCATTTATTTTAATTGGTGTATGCTGCATGTAAAAATATGCCGTAATTGACTTTTAAATTTTTTTGTTGTTGTTGACGGGTATTCAAGTTGCTTGCAAATTTTGGCTATTATGAACAGTTTTGTTTTCTTTCAGCACTTTACAACCACCAGTATTTCTCTGGAGAAATAGAGCTATTTGTCTTTATTTTACTCTTTGTTGGGAGAGGTTTTTTTTTCGTATTGCTTGTAAGAATTTATTTTCTCTTTCTATAAATTTTCCTAAGATGTATTAATTTTGTGTGTGTGTATGTGTGTGTGTGTATTTGCCCTGCTTGAAGTTTATAGTGCCTGATATCTGTTGCTTGGTAACATTCATCAGCTTTGGAAAATTCATTATTTATTTAAAATCTGCACATTTTATTTCTTTCCCTTTTGGGTCTTTAATTACACATGTGTTAGTCCTTTTCATGTTTCTTTACTCCATTTTATGTATGTTGCATTCCTTTTCACTTTGTGGTTCAGACTGAATAGTCTGACTTATCTTCCAAATCTCCAATCCTCTCATCACCTTTGTCTAATCTGCTGTTAAACCCATTCTGTTGCATTCTCAAGATCAATAATTATATGTTTGCATCTAGAATTTCCGTTTTATTCTTTAATAGATTCCAGTTCTCTGATCATGTTCTTCATTTTGTTATCTCTTTTTAAAGATATCGATTATTTTAAGTCTGATAACTACAATATCTGATCACTTGTGAATCTCTTACGTTGGTTATTTTTTTTCCTCTTACTCCTATCTCTTGGAATTTCTATTAACTTTTCACTGAATGCTGGTTATTGGCCATGAAAAATTGAAGAGGTTCTTCATTTAGCTACTGGTGAGAATATAAGCAGATCACCATAGTTCAACAAAGGTTGAGCTGTTTCCAGGCTGGATTTGAGTCTCTGGAGGGCCTGATCTTTTGAGAATTTACCCTTACTTCTGGGGTGTAGTCCTCTGGGGTTCCAAACTGAATGCCTGAGGTATTTGTTAGTGCCTTTCTTTTGTTGGGACCTATATGCCAGCTTTATATCCCAATCACAGTTGCTCTGTCAACTCTTCCACCTCTTGGCTTCTGATTTCTGCTAAGCTTTTCCTGACCTGTGCACATACAAATAAGTGGAAACCTCAAGGGAGGAAAATGAGTAGCATTTTGGCTCACCTCAGTGAATTTTTCTTCTCTGTAATATCTAACCCCTTAAGCCTTGGTGCCTTGATAGTTCTCATGCCTTCAAGAAGATATTAAGTGAGTTCTATCTGCTACAATTAGTCCACCATTACTGGATTTGGAAATTCCAGATATCCTTTTGTATCTCATGCCACCACAAACTTCTCTCTTTCAGTATTAATCAGAATTGCAATTTTACATTTATTTTTATGATACTTTATAACAGTACATCTCTCTCTCAGTAGACTGTAAACTCCAAGAGGGAAGTGTACATGTGTGTTTTTATGCACCATTGCATCCCAAGTAACTAGCAGAATGCCTGATGCAGAGTATGGAATCAAATATTATGTGAATGAATGAATGATTAGGGAATTTTTGAGTATGTAGAAAGAATAGAATAAAACATTAAGCTAAAGTAGCAAGGCGAAAGTAAAATCTTGATCCAGAACAAAAGAACTGAAAATGTTATCAGGAACATATTAAGTTATTTCATGAGATGGATCTTGGAAAGATGGCTACAGACAGCGGTGGAAAGTGAGAACAATATTTTATTCAAGCCTTTGTGAGAACTTGTAGGCAGAGAGGGAGTCATTAAAGGCTCTGACAACTTAAATATCTGGACCTTAGAATATTTACGAGGAATAAACCAGACATTGCTTTGAAAGTGTGCATCACAATGCCTAGAAAATATAATAGGTATTCAACTCCAATGGTTAATGTAGTCCCATTCACAAATAGTGAAAACTAATTTTAAAAATTCTATGTGTTCAGAAGTCTCATACTCTATATTTTCAACGGAGAAAGTTAGAGTTGTTGATTACAGAATCTCCTGGAATCTCGTATTTGAAAGGGACTTTAGATATTACTGATATAAGATAAAATACTCTGGAAGTATGTTGGTTCCTTGAGGGTTCTAATTAAAAATAAATAAGTGGAAAGGCCTATTTGGCTTGTCAGGTTTTAGGATTACTTTGGAGATAGAGAAAAAAATGTATTTGATAACTTTGTTTAAATGAATCAGGAGTGTGCATAATGTTCAGTACAGGATAGTTCAAGTTAAATATTACGTACACTAATTATTTTTCATATACTAATTACCATTGATCTCCTGCAAGTTAAATCAGAGGTTGGAAAATTATCTCAGTAGCTAAGGAGCATAGTATGTTGTTTTCGGATTGGGCACGAGAATCTTCTTTCTTTAATCTGGGAAGGAGAAGATTTATTTGTTTATTCATTCAGTACATGTGCATTGAGTGAGTACTATATACCTGGCTGTGTCTTAAGCACAGGGAATGCAGTTAGGTTGGTGGGGAACTGTGTTTCACCCGAAGCATTAATGGGCACTCACATATGGTAAGTTGAGTGTGTATAGCTGCATGTGAGGGAGGTTAGACAACCAGAAATGAAAGTTTGAATGTATCATTTGAATGAAGGGTCCAACAGAACACATTTAATGCCAGGAGCAGCAAGTGTGGCATATATAGATGCTTGCCTGGATTTCTGCAGGGCCTGAGAATATCATTGTTTTCCAACAATGTAATTTTTAATGCACATCTCCATAGAATGGTGCAAGGCTGGATGGCTGGATTTAAGAGCAAATTTCTAATGTCACAGTCAGCAAATGATATAGATGCCTCTTCCAGGAGGCAGTGTAGCTTAAAGATTAAGAGAAGGTAGGCAATCTGGTGTCAAATCCTGATTTCATCACTTGTTAACTGGATGACCCCAGACAAGATACTTAACTTCTGCATCTTCATCTGTAAAATGACAGTAAGATAATGATCGCACCTATTTCACAGGATAGTTGTTAGGCTTGAATGAGATAATGCATGTTAATGCTTTAACAAATGGAAGCTGCTAGTTTTTCTTAGATGTGACTTCATATTTGATTTATTGGGAACGGGAAACAAAGACAAAAGAAGATGCATGTAAGACAACCTCGCCCTTCCTCATTCCCCCAAAAGGCACATTAACAAAGCATCACCTTTTCCCATTCCTAGAACTGCCACTTTTTTTTTCTGCACTTTAGGTTAGAAGAGGTGTTATTGTTAGAACATCCTTGCCAAGATGTTAGTGATCCTTAACAAGCACCATTAGTTGAAACCCCAGCAAGCACAGCGTGTTCAGCAGGGGTCCATGGTAACTCATCAGCTTGCATTGTTTTCAGCAGATCTCCAGAGCTGAACAATCTGTGCGGTGGGTCCGTCCTACCCACACACCATTTACAGAGGTGATCTGAGATATTTACAGTAATTACCAGGGGAAAATGTAGACACCTGACATATCACATGAAGTTGCTATTATTTTCCATGATAGGTTTTTTTTTTTTTTTTTTGAATAAGATGGCTGGAGAGGATCTTGTTGAAAGTGAATACTCAGAAAATCCAATAATTTTTTTCTCTTGTTTCTGAAATATTCTCTTGTCATAACCAACAGTCATATCAATTCCTCTGTGACCAAAAGGGAGAACATATCTGTTATTTTACAAAGATAGAAAAAAATAATGAACTTTATTTTCCCCTGAGTATAACCTGTTACACAGAAAGAATTAATTTTATCTTGTTAAGGAGCTGTTATGTCTGCTTACCTGATCTGTTTCCTCTGTTTATATAATAAGAGATTCCAGCCCACTTCATTATAGAGTAGCTACCATGTGCTGGGAGAGCTACTAGGTGTTGGGGGGATACAGAAATGAATAAGGGAAGTCCTTTTCCTTGGGGAGCTAAAAGTGTAGTAGCAGATACATAATACATGCACAGAAAAGCAAGTGTCAAACAACATGGTAAGTGCAAGTGATGGAGGAGTGTGGCTATAAGGAGGAGAAAGAAGAGAGGTCATTTGAATACCAAGACCAGATTTGGAGTAGATCATACTCATGGATATTGACATCCCCAGGGAATATAAAAAGAGATAGTTCATAGGTGTTGATTGGGATCCTAAGACAGTGGCCTTAAACAAATTGTAAGGAATGAGGTGCAGTTGCTAAGAGATGGTAGGATGAGCTTCAGTCAGAGAAGAAGAATGATGATCCACTAGTTGGAAGACAGAAATGTATTCTCCCATTCCAACCAAAGGGCTGGGAGAATGTGATTGGTCTACACGGGAGAAGACTTGAGTGAGGACCACATTTCTGTTAAGATAGGAAAGAGAGAAAGCAATTTGTGAAATTTGAGGATGAGAAGGAATTTAGAGTGCAAGAATGAGAGTTCCAGAAGGAGCAGATCAGAAAAGCAGAGCTATAGAAGAGAAGAATTTACTGCGAAGGTTACCCTGTTTGATGACTTAGGGTTATAGTGATAAGAGAGATCATAGGAAGTGACTAGCTTTCAACATCCTGAAGTATTTTGCTGTCAAACTGACTGTGACCTGGGTTCAGCATCCTGGGCAGTATTTGGCTTGGTCTCAGAGATCTAGGTAACAAAGTCTGCAACAGGCTAATGAGCTTCCTATTCTTTTTTTTTTTTTGAGTTTCCTGTTCTTAATAGTGATTATCTTTTAGCCTAAAGAGCAACGTCACTGGCCCTGGTTAGGAAGTTCTGGACAGTGACCTGTTCTGAACAAGTCTTATGCTGTTTGCAGCAATTCCATAGAATTTGCCCAGTCCCCAGAGTTATTTGAAACAATGTAGTGGCTTTTTGACATACAACAGCATAAAGATGCAAGAAAAAAAAAGGAGATGGTGAGAATCACCAAAATTATCTTACTCTTGGGATAGATAAACACACCTTTGGGAACTGAGACATAGGCGATTCACATAGTTAAGATATTATCAAATAGATTTGCCAATATTTTATTATCAAGTTGAAGATAGGTAAATGAAGAGTTACAGGTCAGCTGCTTCTTTGCTCTCAGATTCATTGCCTGCCCTTCCTTTGCTCTATTTTTGTCACAGGCAAGTGTGTTTTCTTTGCCTTCTGGCCTCTGGTTGGGTGTGCACAATGGTAGACACTGGCAGAATACTGGAGGGCACGAGGAGGGGACAGTTGGGACATTTTTCCTTCCTCTCTGTTTCTGGTGTTATCTCCAGCAGTGACTGAGTCTCCTCTTTGGTTCCAGCTCCCACAGGAAAGCCCTTCCCTCCATGTAGAACTTTACTACAGTTCTCATTCCCAGGATGGACCTGGCTTCTAAGGCTCTAAGGCACCAACTTCTCCTGTCATTAGCAGCTTCCTGCTCTTGCTAAACTCTGAGTCACTTCCCCATCATCCTTGGCTCTTTATTTCTTCCAGTACTTAGATAACCAATTTCCTTGAATGAAGTTCCTCTGTTTGAAAGACCTAGAAAGGTTTCTTATATAATTTCTTGTTTCCCTGCCATATCCTCACTGTTACAGAGGACAAAGATTCAATAAAAATTTGATGGAGAAAACAGGATTAAGAGGAGGAGAAAAATTTAAATGAACAAAGCCCGAAAACAACAACAGCAAAAAACAAGATTATTGAAATCAAGTGACTTGATTGCAGTTGTCCATGGTGAGGTATATGGCCAGTGGGGGGGATGTAGGGTCAAGGCCTTTTCCTGAAATGACCTTCATGACCTGTACATTTCCAGATACATCAGCCTCTTAGAATAACCTTCTTTTCCCTGAATTAAAAAGAAATTAGACCTTTAAGGCCTCATGTAATTGTAGTCAGTTTAGTTAGTTTAGGTACCTGAAATCTTTTACTCAGCCTTTGCCAATTTGTTTAAGCCTTGAAGCTTTTTTTTTCCCCGGGTGGGGAGTAGAGGCTGCCTGGAAACTGGAGGCACCCCTGTCTGGGTCTAGAAGTCTTTCATTATTTCAGGTTTCTTAATCTCAGCATCTGTTCATAACCTTTAAAAGTGAGGCTTTTCTGATGAGTGCTTAGGAAAACAAGGAAATTAACAATGCAATTGAAAATAATGACTTGATGTCACAGAATAGAAGGACAATGACAATTGCCCAGGACACACAGAACAGCTTTTTACCGCTCTCTAATATATGTGTTCTGAGTGTCCTGAGCAATTGTCTTCCATTCTGTGCCATTAGCCTTCTGCCTTAAGTGGTGGCGGTGGATATTTTATAGGAAGAGAGACACCCTGACAGGAATAAGCAAACACCTGATTATCATGCAGACCTGAGACACTGATGCCATGATACTCTACAACACCATTAAACATCATCTCTGGCTGCTACAACTCAGACTAGATCAACAGTTTCTGCATCTAATATCAGTAGGTGACACAAGCACCATGGAATATATGGACCCTGAACACAGAGCACAGAGGTTATTTAACAAACATTTAATTAGTACCTCATATTATAAGCCTTCAGGAATAAAGGAGAAATAAACACAATGTGTGATGAAGGAAAACTAACAAAAATTGTCACCAATAGGCCTACCATTTTTTAAAAAAAGAAACAGCTAAAGAACATTCTCAAAACAGAAATCTGATAAAAGAAAGAACTGTAGATTCACATACAATGTAAGAAATAATATAGAGTGATCCTGTGGACCCTTTACCCAGTTTCTTCCGATAATAACATGGTTTTTAAAAAAAAATAAATTTATTTATTTATTTATTATTTTTGGCTGCGTTGGGTCTTTGTTACTGCGTGCGGGCTTCCTCTAGTTGCGGTGAGCAGGGGCTACTCTTTGTTGTGGTACACGGGCTCCTTCTCATTGCGGTGGCGTCTCTTGTTGCAGAGCACCGGCTCTAGGCATTCACGTGTGCCCAGTAGTTGTGGCTCACGGGCCCTAGAGTGCAGGCTCAGTAGCTGTGGCGCACAGGCTTAGTTGCTCTGCGGCATGTGGGATCTTCCCGGACCAGGGCTCAAACCCGTGTCCCCTGCATTGGCAGGCGGATTCTTAACCACTGCGCCACCAGGGAAACCCAATAATAACATCTTGCAAAACTACAGTACAATATCTCAACCCAGGATACTGATATTGATACAATCAAGATACAGAACATTTCCATCATCACAAAAAGTCATCATGTTTCACTTTTATAGCCAGACCCATTTCTTTCCCACCCTACCCCTTCTTTAATCACCAGCAACCACTAAATTGTTCTCTATTTCTATAATTTTGTCATTTCAAAAATGTTATATAAATACAATATGTAACCTTTTGGGAATGGCTTTTTTTCACTGGGCATAGTTCTCTGGAGATTCACTCAAGTTGTTATATATGTCAATAGTTCATTCCTTTTTATTACTGAATATTATTCCATGGTATGGGTGTACTATATTTTGTTTAGCCATTCACCTATTAAAGGACATTGAATTGTTTCCAAGTTTTGGCTACTATGAATTAAGCACCTATAAACATCTCTCAACAGATTTTTGTGTCAACATAAGTCTTCATTTCTCTGGGATAAATGCCTAGGATCACAAATACTGGATTGTGTGTAATTGCATGGTTTTTTAAAGAGACTGCTAAAGTGTTTTTCAGAGTGGCTGTACCATTTTGCATTCCATTAACAGTGTATGATAATGCAGTTTCTTCACCTCCTTGCCAGCAATTAGTTTTGTCATTATTTTTTATTTTAGTCATTTCGATAGTTGTGTAGTGATACCTTATTGTTGTTTTAGTTTTCATTTTCTTAGTGGCTTATGATGTTGAACATCTTTTCATGTGCATAATTGCCATCTGTATATCTTCCTCAGTGAAATGTCCCTTCCTATCTTTTGCCCATTTTTTATTGGACTCTTTCTTTTTTTACTGTTGCATTTTGAAAGTTCTTCAAATATTTTAGATACTAGTCTTTTGTTGGATCATGTAGTTTGCAAATGTTTCTCCCACTGTGTAACTTGTCTGTTCATCCTCTTAACAGGGTCTTTTATAGAAAAAGAGTTTTTTAATTTTGATGAAGTCCAATTTATTAATTTTTCTTTTTATGGATTGTGCTTTTGGTGGCAAGCCTAAGAACTCTTCACCTATCCTTAGATCCTGAAGATTTTCTCCTAGTCTTTTTTATCTCAAAAAGTTTTATAGCTTAATATATAGTTATGTCTATGATTTAATTTTTGTATGACACTTTGTCCAAGATTCCTTTTTTTTTTCCCTTGGGTGGAGGGAGGTTTGGAAGTCAATTGCTCCAGCATTCATTTGTTGAAAAGCCTATCTGTCCTCCATTAAATTGCTTTTGTACCTTTGTAAAGTTCTTTCTTTTATCAGATTTCTTTCTGTTTTGAGAATGTTCTTTAGCCATTTTTTTTTTAATGGTAGGCCTATTGGTGATAATTTCTGTTAGTTTTCCTTCATCATACATTGTTTTTATTTCTCTTTTATTTCTGAAGGATACTTTTTGCTAGGTTTAGGATTCTTGGTTGACAGTTCTTTTCTCTCAGGACTTGAAAATATTTTGCCATTTCTGTCTGGTGTCTATGGTTTCTGACAAGAAATCCATTGTCATTTAAATTGTTGTACCATCCTTTTCTGGCTGCTTTCAAGATTTTTTTCTTTGACTTCAGTTTTCAGAAGTTAATTATGTTGTGTCTTGGGAGTGGATTGGTTTGGGTTTATCTTGTTTGGGCTTTATTCAGCTTCACAAATCTCTTCAGGGCTATGTCCAGCTATTATTTCTTTGAGTACGTTCTCAGCTCCACCCACTTTTATCAATCCTTCTGGGATTCTAACACAAATATTAAATATTTTATTATATTCTCATAGGCCCCTGAGACTCTGTTTATTTTCTTCATCTATTTTTCCCTCTATTCAGCTTGGGCTAATTTCTTTTGTTCTGTCTTCCAGTTCATTGATTTTTTTCTTCCCTCTGTCCCCTCTATTCTGCTGTTGAGGCTAGTCCCTGAGCCTTTTACTTTGGTTATTGTATTTTTTATTTCTATATTTCTAACTGGATCTGCTTTATGGCTTCAGTTTCTCTTCTGAAACTCTTTTTTTAAACATCTTTATTGGAGTATAATTACTTTACAATGGTGTGTTAGTTTCTGCTGTATAAAAAAGTGAATCAGCTATACGGATACATATATCCCCATATCTCCTCCCTCTTGTGTCTCCCTCCCACCCTCCCTACCCCACCCCTCTAGGTGGTCACAAAGCACTGAGCTGATCTCCCTGTGCTATGCGGCTGCTTCCCACAGCTATCTATTTTACATTTGGTGGTGTATATATTTCAATACCACTCTCACTTCGTCCCATCTTACCTTTCCCCCACCCCATGTCCTCAAGTCCATTCTCTACGTCTGCGTCTTTATTCCTGTCCTGCCTCTAGGTTCTTCAGAACCTTTTTTTTTTCTTTTTTTTTTAGGTTCCATATATATGTGTTAGCATACAGTATTTGTTTTTCTCTTTCTGACTTATTTCACTCTGTATGACAGACACTAGGTCCACCCAACTCACTACAAATAACTCAATTTCATTTCTTTTTATGGCTAATATACCATTGTATATATGTGCCACAACTTCTTTTATCCATTTGTCTGTCAGTGGACACTTAGGTTGCTTCCATGTCCTGGCTATTGTAAATAGTGCTGCAGTGAACATTGTGGTACATAACTCTTTTTGAATAATGGTTTTCTCAGGGTATATGCCCAGTAGTGGGATTCCTGGGTCATGTGGTAGTTCTATTTTTAGTTTTTTAAGGAACCTCCGTACTGTTCTCCATAGTGGCTGTATAAATTTACATTCCCACCAACATTGCAAGATGGTTCCTTTTTCTCCACACCCTGTGCAGCATTTGTTGTTTGTAGATTTTTTTGATGATGGCCATTCTGACAGGTGTGAGGTGACACCTCATTGTAGTTTTGATTTGCATTTCTCCAATGATTAGTGATGTTGAGCATCCTTTCATGCGTTTGTTGGCAATCTGTATATCTTCTTTGGAGAAATGTCTATTTAGATCTTAATCCATTTTGAGTTTATTTTTGTGTATGGTGTTAGGGAGTGTTCTAATTTCATTCTCTTACATGTAGCTGTCCAGTTTTCCCAGCACCACTTATTGAAGAGGCTGTCTTTTCTCCACTGTATATTCTTGCCTCCTTTATCAAAGAAAAGTTGACTGTATGTGTGTGGGTATATCCCTGGGCTTTCTATCCTGTTCCATTGATCTGTATTTCTGTTTTTGTGACAGTACCATACTGTATTGATTGCTGTAGCTTTGTAGTATAGTCTGAAGTCAGGGAGCCTGATTGCTCCAGCTCCGTTTTTCTTTCTCAATATTACTTTGACTATTCAGGGTCTTTTGTGTTTTCATACAAATTGTGAATCTTTTTGTTCTAGTTCTGTGAAAAATGCCATTGGTAGTTTGATAGGGATTGCATTGAATCTGTATATTGCTTTGGGTAGTAGAGTCATTTTCACAATGTTGATTCTTCCACTCCTAGAACATGGTATATCTCTCCATCTGTTTGTATCATCTTTAATTTCTTTCATCAGTGTCGTATAGTTTTCTGCATACAGGTCTTTTGTCTCCTTATGTAAGTTTATTCCTAGGTATTTTATTCTTTTTGTTGCAGTGGTAAATGGGAGTGTGTTTTTTTTTCTCCTTCGAATCTGAATGAGATCCTTGCTGGGTAGAGTAATCCTGGTTGTAGGTTTTTCCCTTTCATCACTTTAAATATGTCCTACCACTCCCTTCTGGCTTGCAGAGTTTCTGCTGAAAGATCAGGTGTTAACCTTATGAGAATTCCCTTGTATGTTATTTGTTGCTTTTTCCTTGCTGCTTTTAATATTGTTTCTTTTTATTTAATTTTTGATAGTTTGATTAATATGTGTCTTGGCATATCTTTCCTTGAATTTTTCCTGTATGGGACTCTCTGTGCCTCTTGTACTTGATTGACTATTTCCTTTCCCCTATTAGGGAAGCTTTCAACTGTAATTTCTTCAAATATTTTCTCAGTCCCTTTCTTTTTCTCTTCTTCTGGGACCACTATAATTCGAATGTTGGTGCGTTTAATGTTGTCCCAGAGGTCTCTGAGACTGTTCTCAATTCTTTTCATTCTATTTTCTCTATTCTGCTCTGCGGTAGTTATTTCCACTATTTTATCTTCCAGGTCACTTCATCTGCTGCGTATTTCTCTGTCTTCTCATTTTGCTTAACTTACTGTGTTTGGGGTCTCCTTTTCGCAGGCTGCAGGTTCCTAGTTCCTGTTGTTTTCAGTGTCTGACCCCAGTGGGTAAGGTTGTTTCAGTGGGTTGTGTAGGCTTCCTGGTGGAGGGGACTGGTGCCTGTGTTCTGGTGGATGAGGCTGGATCTTGTCTTTCTGGTGGGCAGGACTGCATCCAGTGGTGTGTTTTTGGGGTGTCTGTGAACTTAGTATGATTTTAGACAGCCTCTCTGCTAACGGGTGGGGTTGTGTTCCTGTCTTGCTAGTTGTTTGGCATGTGGTGTCCAGCACTGTAGCTTGCTGGTCGTTGAGTGGAGCTGGGTCTTAGCATTGAGATAGAGATCTCTGGGAGAACTGTTTCTTGCCGATTGATACTACGTGGGGCCGCGAGGTCTCTGGTGGTCCAGTGTCCTGAACTCGGCTCTCCCTCCTCAGAGACTCAGGCCTGACATCTGGCCAGAGCACCAAGACCCTGTCAGCCACACTGCTCAGAAGAAAAGGGAGAAAAAAAAGAAAGAAAAAATAAAATGAAATAAAATAAAGTTATTAAAATAAAAACTAAAAAAATTATTAAAATAAAATTTTAAAATTTTAAAAGTAATCAAAAAAAGGAGAGAAACCAAACCAATAAACAAATCCACCAGTGATAACAAGTGCTAAAAACTATACTGAGATAAACATAAAAATCAGAAACTAGTCAGTCGCATACAGCAAACCCCAAGTCCACAGTTGCTCCCAAAGTCCACCGCCTCAATTTTAGGATGATTCGTTGTCTGTTCAGGTATTCCACAGATGCAGGGTACATCAAGTTGATTGTGGAGATTTAATCCTCTGCTCCTGAGGCTGCTGGGAGAAATTTCCCTTTCTCTACTTTGTTTGCACAGCTCCTGGGGTTCAGCTTTGGAATTGGCCCCACCTCTGCATGTAAGTCGCCCTCTGGTGTCTGTTCTTCACCCAGACAGGAGGGGGTTAAAGCAGTGGCTGATTAGGGGGCTCTTGCTCGCTCAGGCCGGGGAGAGGGAGGGGTATGGAATGTAGGGCGAGCCTGCTGCAGTAGACGCTGGTGTGCCGTGTGTTCTCCCAGGGAAGTTGTCCTTGGGTCACGGGATGCTGGCAGTGGTGGGCTGCACAGGCTCCTGGGAGGGGAGGGGTGGATAGTGATCTGTGCTTGCACACAGGCTTCTTGGTCTCTTGACTCTTAGGCAGGTCCAAACTTTCGCCGGAGTACCTCCCTGTTAGCTGTGGTGCACTAGCCCCCTTCAGGCTGTGTTCACCCAGCCAACCCCAGTCCTCTCCCTGGGATCTGACCTCTGATGCCTGAGCCTCAGCTCCCAGCCCTTGCCCGTCCTGGCGAGTGAGCAGAGAAGCCTCTCGGGCTGGTGAGTGCTAGTAGGCACCCATCCTCTGTGCGGGAATCTCTCCTCTTTGCCCTCTGCACCCCTGTTGCTGCGCTCTCCTCTGTGGCTCCAAAGTTTCCCTCCCGCCCACCCCCCATCTCCATCAGTGAAGGGGCTTCCTAGTGTGTGGGAACTTTTCCTCCTTCACAGCTCCCTCCCACTGGTGCAGGTCCCGTCCCTATTCTTTTGTCTTTGTTTTTTCTTTTTTCTTTTGCCCTACCGAGGTACGTGGAGAGTTTCTTGCCTTTTGGGAAGTCTGAGGTCTTCTGCCAGCGTTCAGTAGGTGTTCTGTAGGAGTTGTTCCACATGTAGATGTATTTTTGATGTATTTGTGGTGAGGAGGTGATCTCCATGTCTTACTCCTCGGCCATCTTGAAGGTCCTCCTTCTTCTGAAACTTTTAATTCCTTTACTGAGACTCTATTTTTAAAAATGTTTAAAGTCATAATTGATCACTGGAGCATTTATCATGACTATAAAGTTTATTGTCAGATAATTCTCACATCTCTGTAATTTTGGTGTTGGCACTACTGGTTGTCTTTTTCCTTTTAGTTTGAAATCTTCTTTGTTCCTAATATTGTGAGCAATTTTCCTTTCTTGTATTATTCTGTGAGACTGGATCTTATTCAAACCTTCTGTTTTAGTTGGCTTTCTGTGATGCCTCTCCAACATTAAAAGTGCAAGGATGCTGCTTTATGTTACAGCCAGGTGAAGGTTGATATTTGGGTTCTACGCTTGTGCTTCATTGAAGCCCAAAGTGGAGTCTCTTTGTTACGGCTGGGGAGGAGTGGGAGTTCCAGCTCTTTGTAGTCTCCACACTAGTGGTGTCCCCTTACCACTGGGTGCTTGTGGAAGTCTTGATTTTCCACTAAGCACCCTCTGAACTACTCCAGTGGGGAGGAGGAGGAGTGCCCTGTTACTGTGAGATGGGAATGAAAGTCCTGGTTCCTTACTTGACCTTATTTGACACCACCAGGACAAAGGTGCTGGGCAACCTATTACAACCTTGCATGGGTGGAAGTCTTGGCTTCCCACTTGTCCTTTGCTTGCATAAGTGAGAGTCTGGTCACATGACACATTTTTTTTTTTCTGTGGTGTGACTGGGATAGCTTTAATAATTCCCTCAGCTTGTCTAAACTATATACAGCCTTCTTTCTGCCTATAGGTCTGTGACTTTTTTTTCCTTATAGCATTTACTTTAGAAAACTTGTAATTCCTTTCTCTGCTTCTTAGATACAAATCTTTTAAAAAGCTTTTAGCCGGGCTTCCCTGGTGGCGCAGTGGTTGAGAGTCCGCCTGCCGATGCGGGGGACGCGGGTTCGCGCCCCGGTCCGGGAGGATCCCACGTGCCGCGGAGCGGCTGGGCCCGTGGGCCATGGACGCTGAGCCTGCGCGTCCGGAGC